>NC_090733.1:5500866-5520866 GCF_036898095.1 Palaemon carinicauda | reverse complement strand
AAAACTAAATTAAAAAGAAACGATTATGGTATGATTATATGTCATGATATGTTAATGCACTGACCGCGATGCAGTGCGTGATGCAAACCATTGATGAAGAGTATTTCTCTGGAGAATTGCCAGAGAATTTTAGCATTATAGTTTATTCAATTCAAGGTTTGCCTACGAGATTGACGATTGTATTTCAGTTCCAGATATAGTCTCCATCATACTTTCACTGTACCGACCCATGCAGCGTGCAGTTTCAGTGACATCCGGCAGCCCATGTTCTGGTAGGGGTCCACAATTTTGTCATAGATTTCCCTTGTATTTCTCTGTCTTGCGGTTTCCGATGAAATTTTCTACTACAGAAACAAAGCTTGTACATCAGACAGCCTCTCGTAGTAAAGGGCTGTATTTTGGCTATTCCACAGGTAGAGATAGCAAAGGAACCTCCCAGCTGGAATGTTCGTACTTTGGTACACTCGGCACGATTTTGACATTCAGGTATTCTTTTTTCATGTGCACTGAATGAGCCAGATGAATCGAGGGCCACTGATTTGTGTTGTACAGTAGAACAGCCTTCAGGCTTTTATATGAACTGTCGATGAAGTGCCACCAGTAAGAAGTGTTGCAAGGAATACCCATAGCGTTTCATGGCAGTAGAACAATCCATCTCTAAGTGTGAAGGACATTAAAAATCTGGTATGCCGCTTCCTCTGGGAAGTAATTGGTGTAGAAAAATGCACATTCGTGTGCATTTAATTTTTTGTATATTATATGAATTGTTTGGTTGTGGTAAATTTCTTATGTTTAAATTGTTTGCTCGGGAATGGTTTGGTTCTTTTATTTTGAAAAGCAAATGCATCTACTTAGCATACCTTAAACTACCTCTTGGGACAATTTTAAAGCAAGAAACAAGCCATTCTTGAGCGATGTATTTTAAGTTTCACCAGGTTGTTTGCTGCTGGACACAAGACTGGGAAAACCATTGTCGGTGGTGAATGATCTGAAGAAGGCAGTAGGAAGAGGCCAGCGTAAGAAGCGCAGCAAGGCAGTCTTCTCCTGAATTTGAATTAATTTTTTAGCAGCCAAGGACAATGGCTGTCATTCATTAGTGTAAGATCGGTGGCTCTGGACTTAGCCGCTCATGGATCACGTCATTGTCTGACCACCTTATACTACTCAAGAGCTCAAATAGAAGACTACCATCAACACCTCTACCTTCGTCACTGCTTTTCTATGGACCTAAGAGACTGGCTATATGTTGAGGTAAGGTTTGCATTAAGTACGATGCATTTGCTTAGTGAACTTTCAACTATAGTTACGGTTTTATAACCTTTTTTCTTGCAACCAGACTCATATATATATAATAAAGTCTGAAGGGTCTCCTTTTAAGTTTTAAATTTGATCTTGACATTTATATTAGGATTTTCAAATCATTTATTGATCTAGGTTTTGTATTTTCCATAGATTAATTTTAAAAGTTCGTTTGTTTTCCAAGATTTCGCATATATGCACATTATGTTTGTAGCCCCTGACGTTTCCAATTTATAATGTTTCATGCTATGGGTTACAGATCCTTCGGATGTTTCGAAAATTGAGGGGTAATAGTGCGGATCAAATGCAGTTTCTCTGGCGGAGAGAGAGAGAGAGAAAGTCCACGCTAAGTTTTTCCGAGATTTGAACTGATCAGGATCATCATATTCGCCAGTCATTCTTCGGATTGTAAATTGTCATAAATTTACCGTTTAATTGTAAATTAAATTAATTTTTTTATGACTTATAATTTTGCTTCTCCTTAATTTATGTGACATTGCCCTCTCAAAAACCTGCTTTTCGAAAATGGCGACGAGGATGGGATTGGTTGCGAGGTTCATTATTGCCTTGAGTATGTTTTTTCTTGATGAATTTCCGTGAGCTGGTTACGTTCCAGAGTCCCGTATCACTTTAATATTTCACTGTATTGCTTTAAGTTTTAAATTTGTTCGTTAAATTCTTAGAAAAATGCCGCCGAAGAGCATTTCGTGCAGTTTTCGTTCAGCCCTTAGGCAACAAGTTACCAAGAAGTGTAATTTCATAGAAAGGTTTGTTTCTTCGATGTCTGTAAGCGATGCTAACGAGCATATGAACATGTTGGTTGACCTTAAAGAAAAACTTGACAAAGTGAATAACGAGGTTTTGAAGGAAATTTGGGATAGCGCAGATAAAGACGACAACGGCGATGAATTGGTGAGTGAGGAAATGGATACTTGGTTCGTTTATGACGATCGTTTGAGTAAGCGTCTCTCTCTCCTTAAGACCGCGGTGTCACTTTCGCCCGGAAACCTTTCCGATCGTTCGCGTTCTGAAATTTCACAGCTTAAATTACCTGAACTACCTTTACCGACATTTGGTAATCGAGAAGGTGAGGATATTTCGAAGTTTTTGCGAGAGTTCGAAGCAACTATTGATAAGTATGATCTTAGTACTCACGTTAAATTTACTCTTCTTACGAGATAGCTTTCAGGTGACTCGCTTAAATTGGTAAACTCATTAGATTGTAGCAACCGTTCGTATGAAGAAGCTAAGAAATTATTACAGAAAGCGTTTGCAGATACTTTGTCTCAACAATATAGGGTTATTAAGCAGTTATCGGAGTTGAAGCTAACGTATCAAAGTGATCCGTATGACTTTATCAGTAATATGAGAATAATTTGTAATCAATTTGAGGCTTTAAGCATAGATCAAAACATAATTTTACAGTATTTCATATGGAATGGGTTTAATGACTGTTTAAAGAATAAGTTAATGCATATTACTGGCTCGAATAAGCCCTCGTTGCAGCAAATAGATGAACATATCTTCACTGCTTTGGGAAGATATAAAAACATATCCAAGAAATTTAATGTGAAACAAGGTAATCTTGAGAAAAAGGTTGTGCCCAACTCAAATTGTTTAGCTTCTGCTGTTGTTAATGTTGAGAAGTCTAAAGTTAAAGAATGTTCTCTATGTTTAGCAGACAATAAAGGAGACATTGATCACCCAATTTTTAAGTGTTCAGTTTATGTAACTCCACAGAGTAAAATTGAAAAACTAAAACAATTTAATTTTTGTACAAACTGTACTTACGATTCTCATAAAACTTCAGATTGCAGGTTTAAATTTAACCGAAAATGTAAACATTGTAACAAGTGGCATTTCAGCTATCTTTGTAAATTTCGTAAAGACCCAAAAAGTACTGCTAATAACCTTAAGAATGATTCAGATAACCAAGAAGTGACTAACCAAACGGCAAAGGTGAATTGTAAAGAGAAATCGAACTCTAATTCTGTTGTCTCTAATTTAACTTGGTCTGATTCAGGAGTTTTAAGAATCTCTTGTAACCCAGTGACTGCTATGCCTTCCTTTTCACTGAATGACAATGGGGATCGAGGTATAAAGGATTCAGGAAGTCAAGTAACTTTCGTTGAGGAAGACTGGGCTAAGAGTATGCAGTTTGAAGTTGTTGATCCGAATTATTCTTAGGTGGTGAATGGTATTAATTCTTCAAAGCCGTTAGCCACTGTAGTATACAAGGTAAAGTTGAATGATGATTATTTTACTACTATTGCCATGAAGTCTTATTAATTTGAAATTAGTTTTGCCAGGTATCTCTGAAGTAGCTCAAGTATTTAAGGATAAGGTCTATGTATTAGCCGACAAAACTTTGCATATGTCTGGGGACAAAGTTGAAGATATAAAATTGCTCTTGGGAAATGATACCTCTCATTTAGTACCACAGAAGGATGTGCTGTTTGGAGGTAGTTCTGAAGTGATTCCCTCTGTTTACTTGGAATCACCCTTAGCAGTGATGCTTGTAGGTGACATTGAAAGGTATAAGCAAAATCTAGCTCTATTACCAGACCGGATAAAGCATTCTTCTGAAGTTTGTGTAAAGGGTGAGGGTCCCCTTGAAGTTGATAGTAATTTGAATATGGATGGATTGTTCTTAGATTCGGTAGAGGAATTCAAGTTCCCTGCTTGTGCTAATATTTCTGTTTTAAATAAGGGTCAGATTGTTGAAGCTGAACTCGAGAGAGCAGCAGAAGAAATTCTTTCCTCAAAGGCAGAAAGTGTTTCGCACAGTGATTCTAACGTATATGTCGAAGACTTCACTGAGGAGAACAGGAAAGTAGTAGAATTTGCTTTAGAAAATACTTGTAGAGATCGTGATGGAAGGTTAGTTATGCCTCTGTTATGTAATGGGAAAGTAGCTCATTTGCTTGGTAAGAATCAAAATCTGTCAAGAGCAATATTAAAATCAAATTTTAAGAAATTTAGCAAAAAGGATGCTTTTCAAATGATTGACGAGGTTTTTTAGGAACAGGAACAGCTAGGCATTATAGAGAGAGTATCTAACTTGGAGCAATTCTTGGAGGAAAACCCTCAACATAGCTTCCTGCCGCACATGCCAGTGTTCAAGATGGACCGAGAGTCAACAAAATGCCGTAATGTATTTTTGTCCAATATGTGTGAATCTGACAAAGATAAACCTATAACTCTATCTCATAATCAAGCAATTTTTGCTGGTCCCTGTTTGAATAAGAAGATTTCTACTTCTATTTTACAGCTAAGATTTAATGAAAAATAGTTTTTTTGATATAAAAAAGGCATTTCTGATGATTAAGTTGGTGCCTTCAGATCAAATTAGGTTTCTCTTTTATTGGTATAGAAACTTATCTAAAAAGGACTATTCCTTAATTGTTTATAAACATTGCAGACTTCCATTTGGTTTGCCATGTAGTCCAACTTTATTAATATTAGCACTTTATAAAATTTTGATGTTGGATGTCCAAGGTGACAATATTGATGTAAAGGAATTGAAGGCAGAGTTATATAACTTAGCTTACATGGATAACTTGGCTTACACGACCAATGATATAGACAGGTTGAAATGGGCTTATGAGAAACTTGACAGTATATTTTCTCCCTCTAAATTTGAATTGCAGCAATTCATAACCAATGATGACTTTCTGCAGCAACGGGTAGATAAAGATAAGGAAAAGACTCCTACAAAAGTAAAATTGCTTGGTTTGCTTTGGGACAGAAACAGTGATACTCTTTCGGCAAGCAAGTTGGTACTTGATAAGGATGCAACGACCAAAAGACAAATTTTAAGTTCTATTGCAGCCAATTTTGATGTGTTCTCATTTTATGGTCCTTTATTAAACAGGGTTAGATTATTTATGCCCTCGCTACAATGCAGGAAAGAAGTTGGATGGGACGATAGACTTTCTGGTGAGGAGCTACGAGAATGGTCTAATATATGCAAGCAAGTAAATGGTGTTCCTGAAATTGCAGTGAAGAGATTTGTTGGTCGCAGGAATGATCCTTTCCAAATTATTGCTTTTTGTGATTCTAGCAAGCATATATATGGAGTTGTGCTCTTTATCAAGAACTTGCGAATAAAGGAGGTAAGTTTCCTTCTGTCAAAAAGTAGAATAATTGGACGCCAGTTAGAGCTAAAGTCTATCCCTTCTCTTGAATTTCAATCTCTCTTGCTTGGTACGGAAACTATTGTTGACATTTATAAGGAA
The DNA here is from genome assembly GCF_036898095.1 of Palaemon carinicauda. NCBI lineage: Eukaryota > Metazoa > Arthropoda > Malacostraca > Decapoda > Palaemonidae > Palaemon > Palaemon carinicauda. The sequence goes on along the minus strand of NC_090733.1, from coordinate 5,515,329 downwards.
CTTAGTGGTTCAGAGTGTGTCTTCCCCATAAACATTACAAAATTGGTAGTTTTCTCAGATAGTGCAGTTGCACTGAATTGGTTAAATTCTCGAACAAATAGTTTTGATAAATTAAAAAAACTTAAGTATTTTTGTTATGAATAGGTTGCAAAGAATAGAGAATCTATGTGAAACGGTCCCTGTGACTTTCAAATTTTGTGTAGGTATGATAAATCCTGCAGATTGTACTACCAGGTCATTGTCATATAAGAGGTTGATAAAATAAAATTTCTTCACAGGACCTGATAACATTCATGATATCTTGGAAGATGACAGTTTGGATGTAACGATCCCAAATCCTTTAACCAATGTACTTGAAGTTTCAGAAGGCCACTGTGAGATAGGGAGTGTGACTGAGCCAGAGATGGGAGGCATTTTGAATTCTACAGTTGGAAATTCCGATTGGCTTCATTTGATTTCGGTCTACAAACATGTACTGACATTCATAAACAATGTCAAACGGAAGTTAAAGAACTAATCTGGCAAGTATGACCATTTTGAGGTTTTCAGTAATGATGAAATTTCTTTGAATGCATGGCAACTGATGATTTTGCAAGATCAACGCCAAAATTTTCCGGATGGTTTTTAAATATTTCAGAGAAAGGAACCCTAAAATTAGGGATATGCCTAACATAGTAAGTCAACTAAATTTATTCATTGAAAAGAAATCTGGTTTACTAAGAGTTAAAAGTAAATTTCATAAGTGGAGAGACGGTAGTTATGTATTCCCCATTCTTTTGGCCAAAAACAGTAAATTGACTGAAGAAATGATTAGAAATTTTCATGTTAAGTTAGCTCATTCTGGAATATATGCCACATTATCTGAGGCTAGGAAACAGTTTTGGATTCCTTGCAGTTTTTCTACTGTAAAGAAAGTCTTGAAAACTTGTGTTCACTGCCGTAGATTTAACGGTAGAACTATAAAGATTAAACCAGTCCCCTTATAGAGAATTTAGGGTTTCTCCTCCAACCATACCCTACAGGTATATTTTCATTGACTATTTTGGACATTACTGGGTATATTGGATGGGTAAGAAATCAAAGGTATGGATATTATGTATCACCTGTTTATGGTCCAGAGCCATAAATCTTAAGGTTTGTGTAGACCTTTCGGTGATATCCTTTTTGCGAGCACTTCAGCTCCATTGTTTCGAGTTTGGGGTGCCTGAACTCTGTTTAAGTGACCAAGGTTCACAGCTAACTTCAGGTGCTAGAACCGTTGAGAATTTTTTAAGTGATAAAGATACACAATCCTATTTCAGGGAGAACAACATAAAACCTTTGAGCTTTCAGCAGTACTATAAAGGCCACAGTGATCTTGGATCTTTAGTGGAATCTTGTGTGAAGATGGTCAAAAGGCTTAGGCTCTATTCGGAATATGGTCCTCGAATATTTAGATTTTGACTTTGCTGTACAAAATATTGTACATATAGTAAACCGTCGACCAATTGCCTTTAAAGAATATTTGCGAAACTATGATGGGACTGAACCTGTACCATCTCCTATAACTCCAGAAATTTTAGTTAAAGGTCCTGAATTGAATTCCTTAAATATTATTCCCCATTTACATCCTTTACCTAGGGCAGATGATACTTGGGTTCCTGATATATCTCCCATTTCCCATGTGAAGGACAGCCACAGGAAGTTACGAAAGGCTAGGGAAAGTATAATAGAGATATATAATAAAGAATTTGTTGTGCAGCTGGTGAATCAAGCCACTGACAAACGCAGTAGATACCAACCTGTTAATCATAAACTATTAGAAGTTGGAGACATTGTTCTCATTAAAGAACCCCTTCTTAAACATACTAATTTTCCAATGGGTATTGTCAAAGAGATAAAACTGAACTCTTTAGGTGAAGTAACGGGTGCAACAGTACTCAAAGGAAAAAGTAGGGAAGAGACTAAAGGGCACGTTTCATCCTTGATTCCATTGCTCTATAAACGGGAATATGAGGCTAAATTTAACGATAAGGCACAATCGCCATGTGAGGATAAACTGAGCAAGGAAGATGAGGTTAAGGAGAGACCTAAGAGGCGAGCTGTCATAATTGGGAAAGATAAGGTAAAGAAACTATTGGATGACAATCTAGCGTGATCTTTGATCGCTATATTGCAATTCAATTTTTTTCCTAAAAAAATTGAATCCCCTCGCGGGAGTGTAGAAAAATGCACATTCGTGTGCATTTAATTTTTTGTATATTATATGAATTGTTTGGTTGTGGTAAATTTCTTATGTTTAAATTGTTTGCTCGGGAATGGTTTGGTTCTTTTATTTTGAAAAGCAAATGCATCTACTTAGCATACCTTAAACTACCTCTTAGGACAATTTTAAAGCAAGAAACAAGCCATTCTTGAGCGATGTATTTTAAGTTTCACCAGGTTGTTCGCTGCTGGACACAAGACTGGGAAAACCATTGTCGGTGGTGAATGATCTGAAGAAGGCAGTAGGAAGAAGCCAGCGTAAGAAGCGCAGCAAGGCAGTCTTCTCCTAAATTTGAATTAATTTTTTGGCAGCCAAGGACAATGGCTGTCATTCATTAGTGTAAGATCGGTGGCTCTGGACTTAGCCGCTCATGGATCACGTCATCGTCTGACCACCTTATACTACTCAAGAGCTCAAATAGACTACCATCAACACCTCTACCTTCGTCACTGCTTTTCTATAGACCTAAGAGACTGGCTATATGTTGAGGTAAGGTTTGCATTAAGTACGATGCATTTGCTTAGTGAACTTTCAACTATAGTTACGGTTTTATAACCTTTTGTCTTGCAACCAAACTCATATATATATAATAAAGTCTGAAGGGTCTCCTTTTAAGTTTTAAATTTGATCTTGACATTTATATTAGGATTTTCAAATCGTTTATTGATCTAGGTTTTGTATTTTCCATAGATTAATATTAAAAGTTTGTTTGTTTTCCAAGATTTCGCATATATGCACATCATGTTTGTAGCCCCTAACGTTTCTAATTTATAATGTTTCATGCTATGGGTTACAGATCCTCCGGATGTTTCGAAAATTGAGGGGTAATAGTGCGGACCAAATGCAGTTTCTCTGGCGGAGAGAGAGAGAAAGTCCACGCTAAGTTTTTCCAAGATTTGAACTGATCAGGATCATCATATTCGCCAGTCATTCTTCGGATTGTAAATTGTCATAAATTTACCGTTTAATTGTAAATTAAATTAATTTTTTTATGACTTATAATTTTGCTTCCCCTTAATTTATGTTACATTGCCCTCTCAAAAACTTGCTTTTCGAAAAATTGGAGTGCTGTCGTCCAGTAATTCCTATTGCTTCTGCCTGAAAATAAGCAGCTCGGCGCTTGACTTTCTCAAGGCCTTTTCTCTTATAAGGTCATTGATGTGCTATTGTTTGGGGTAGTAGGGTCACCTTTCACCAGTCACCAAGCGTTGACGGCGTACAGCATATGATACATCTTGTTCCTCCTCAGAATCATCATAGCTTGCTTCTTCTACTGACAACAAACCCAAAGTTCAAAATCACAGACAGTTATCTCCAACGATTTGAAACCGACTAAATCAGAAAATGATGGTCAGTTGACAGAAACAAAGCATCACAGATGGGATAACAGTGATTAATTACAATTAGAATTGCATTGAAAAGGTATATTAGATAATCATTCAGTAGCACAATTAGGATTTTTTTTCCAAAATATGTTTTACCGAATATGCACATGCATAACCAAATCATATTAAAAAAAAATTTCAGTAATAATGATTGCCGTATATTCCTGTACAGCCGTTAAACATTAGCTAACATGAATTGAAATTTCATTTTCAATGTATGGAAAAACTTTTCCATTAAAGTAGATGATACTGGAATCAAAAAATATATACTAAAGAATTTGTTCTCGACCTTGTAATGAGGTTTTTTTTTATATTTTCTTAAGAAGTATCTCTTATTTTTTTTTTTTTTTCTTTTTATAACTATGACCATAGGGTTTGCATGTTATCATATACGATATACAGTCGAACTATAGAAGGGGATGGTTGGTATATTATAAAATACAGTATAAATCTATTTAAAACAAATTGCCATTATAGTAATCTTTTTAACCCTGGAAAGGTATGATGGGTCGTATGCGACCCCTACAGCATTTTCAAAACCTGTTTTTTCCCCATAAATCATCAGCTGTCTCGAATATGGAAGTGATCGACCTGCAAGGGGTGACTAGTCTACATGCCATTGTCTGCTTTAGGACTGATTTTCGTCTAACTTCCCTCCTTCCCCGTTTTTTTAACCCCCCAGGGGTCGACCTCGACCCTGACATACCTTTATAGGGGTTAGTGATCAAACAGCAAAGTTATTACATAATTATAAATTGTCGAACAGTGTTGATACTTGTTTGGTTCTTTATAGTTGGAAAGTGTGGATGGATGGTGTGTCTACCACTTGCATGACATTGGTTTTGGCTTAGATGCCATATATTGCCATGAGGTCCATTTTCCCTCAAATGCTAATTTCTGAATTTTTTTTATTTTTTGCAAATTTGATTTTTTTTTCTTTTTATTTTGAATTTATCTTCAATAATGGCCAGCAGGCAGTATTACCTCGGTATGGATGTCATCAACACACTTCTAATGGAGTTGAAAAGAGATGTTGATGATAATATGGAGTTTGCAACCACATTCTTCATTTCAAGTGGTAGATTGGGCTGTAAGAGTTATTGCGGTCTGCGGCCATTTTGTTGACATACCCGAAAGGTAAGTTGGCATATCTCTATATATTCTTGTTCTGTATAGAATTTGTGATATTTTGGTATATTTTAATGCATAAATATCATATTTTATAGGAGATACAATGATTTTCATAAAAAATTTACATTGTGAAACTAGGCCATCAAAAAATTACCTTTAGATTTCGCCCCTGATATAACAGTAAATTACATTTTAGTGCACATTTTATTATGTATTTCTGTTCTAAGATAATATGAGTTTATTCTATAAAAAAAAAAATTAGCCTCTTCCTATTTCATTTGGGTACCCCCCAAAAATTCATGAAATTTGGACAAATTTTTTTGGCCAAAAAAAGTTACCCTTTTTTTCTCATTTCAGATCTTGACTTCTATGGGTCCAACTCATTTCCAGCAATTACACGCTGTTGCTTTGCCATCTAAGAAGGTGTCCCTAAAGGAATTTATGTGTATATGTATATTTCTATTTTTTATGAATATTTACGTCTTCTTTTTTTTGTATACTTAAATTTTTAATATATTTCCAATAAATAGTTATTTTGTAGATGGGTATCATTTATATTTTCAGTAGTTTTTAGCATTCTTTGAAGTATTTTTAGCAAGTCAAACAATACAGATTGATGCATAACTAAATTTTTCCTGAATTTTTTTCGGAGTCGGGGTCGTGCGTGACCGAGTATACCCTTAAAGGGGTGTCCGAGGAACATACCTATCCAGGGTATTGTAATGACGGAATTACCATTATGCAAATTCATGTCAGATTTTATGCGTTTTTGAAGTTGGAAAGTGGAATGAATTTATTGAATGAACAATTAAACTCATTAACAATATTCACTTTTAGTTGGGAATTTATATTTCATATATACTGAAACTGTGGTGAAGATTATCTAGCATTATATTTCTGGTACTTTTCCACTTTGTAGTTACAAAAATAAGTTAAATGAAGTTGAAAGTTCTTCACCAAGCAGTTTTTCGCTGAAAATTTTACTGGGTTGCAATTCTAAGAGAGCAGTGCTCTGTTAGTTACTTAATTTACTTTGATGACTGCTTTTCCGGTCCCATGCTGCAGGGAAACCCCACTCTCTACAAGACCTCCACTGTCGTTTTACCTTGTTCATTCAGAGTATTCAAAGTTTCATATCGCGTATTGTTCATTTACTGTTAAATCGTCACTGTCAAAAGACTCATGAAATAAGAAAGTCTTCAATTTCCTCTTGAAAGTCTTAATATCTTCAATCATTCGAATGTTTCCTGGGAGCTTATTATATAGTATCAGGGCCGCATATTTAAAGGCTCTGGAGCCTACAATAGACATATATCTAGGTTCCAATAGTTTGAAGCCATCTGTAACTATTCTCCTGTCGACATGATTTGTTGGCTGCACAATATGTAGCAGTTCTCTTAAGTATTTTGGTGGGTTATTGTACATATTTTAAATTCAATTCTCGCTTTAATCAGCAGCCAGTGTAAATCGATTAGTATAGTGGTGATCCTTTCACTAGGTGGGACACCTTTTATCAGTCATGCTCCTCTGTTTATTATGTTTTGTAATTTCTTAAGTTGCACTTTTGGTAAATTGTAATAGATAGAGTTGCAGTAGTCAGTCCTAGTAATAACACAGTTTATCACAAGTTTCTTTACAGAATTTTCGTCCAGGTACTTATTTCTTAGATGATAACCAGCAGTTTTTATAACATTATTTATTTGGGCATTTAGAGACAGGTTACAGTCAAGAAATACTCCTAGATCTTGAACTTTTATTAGATATCGGCACCGAGTAATTATTTATGTTCATTTGAATATCACCTAAGTTTCTCACCCTGGTTCTCTTCCCCACCACCATCAATTCAGTTTTGTTCTCATTTAATTTTAGTTGTTGAAATGTCATCCATTCTCTAACACTATCAAGGATTCGGTTTAGAGTTTCAGTAGTGTCATGTATATCATTTATGGAGAAGTAAAATTGTGTGTCATCGGCAAATAGTTTGAACTTCACATCATGCCTTTGTAGCATTTTCGATAGACCAATAGTATAGAGGCAGAATAAGATTGGGCCAAGTACACTCCCCTGGGGTACCCCTCTGTTTAAGGGTTCATATGATGAATAAGAGTTTCCAATTTGTACACAATCATTTCTACCAACTAAGTAGTGTTTTAGGTATTCGAAGGCTTGATCTTCAACGCCGGTGGACTGTAGATCATTTAGTAGCAGTTCATGCACCACTGTATCAATAGCAGCACTGAGGTCGAGCAGTATTAAGATACCACATTTATTTTCATCCATCGTTTTTAGCATATCATTCACAACAGAGCAGATGGCTGTCTCCGTAGAGTTTTATGTAAGCAGATTGGTTATCAGGCAAAGCTTCTATTACTTCTAAGTGGCTGACTAGTTGTTCAAGAATTACATATCCAAGCACTTTTGACACAAAGGATAGATTTGAGATAGGTCTATATGAGCTTAATTCTTGGTAATCCAGTGCATTTTTTCGGAACTGGTGTGCTATAGCCATTTTCTCAGATTTAGGAAACTGACATTCATGAATGTATTCTCATTATTATTTCGGCTAGACTAGAAAAGTCTCTCCAGTTATTTCAGATATTGGCATAGGATCGATCGCACAGTTTGTTTTCTTTGCTCTCTTGATAATTCTGGTGATGTCATCTTGTGTTTTGTTGTTAAATCGAATTAATTTTGTCCGTGTGCCTGGTGTATCATTAATCTGATGTTGAGTATTTACAAATGACCTGGTTATATTTTCAATTTTGTTTCTAAAAAATACTAGAAAATTGTTTGCTAGTTCCTGGTCACTGTATCCATCAGGTAGCTTCTTTTCTTTTACATTTCCCATTATACCATTCAGGAGACGTTATAACTTATTTATGTCTGTTGCTGCTTCCAGGATCTTTCTCTTAAAGTATTCATTTTTTTCCTTCTTAGTAGGTAATTATATTGACACGCAGCAGTTTTGTATTCTACCCAAGTACTTTCAGTTTTTAACCTATTCCACTTTCTTTCTTTACGACTTTTTTCCCTCTTTTTTTTTACCAAAGTCTCTCCATCAAACCAAGGAGTTTGGTCTTTTACGGTTATAGTCTTTTCCATCGGTGGGCACATGGTATCATATTCACTTTTACTCACTTTATTATAAGTGGTCATAAGACAGTTAGCACACTTAGCTCCTAACAGACGTTGGTGATCATGATCAAAGGGAATGTTGATAGCATCATTTATTTTCTTTGTAACTTTTTCAATAAATACGGTAGGAGAAAATTTCGATTTATGTCTTAAGTTTATTTTCTTTACTAATGCATGTTTCTGTAGAGGTAGATTAAACGTAATAAGTTTGTGTACTGGGGAAATAGTACATTTCTCTTCGATTTTTATATCGGATACAATATTATTCATGTCATCACTTAGAACTAAGTCTAGCGTATACCCAGTTAAAGTAGTTGTACAGTCGACATTATTCACTGGTCGACAAGATTCTAGTAACTCACTAAATGCCAAAGCGTCAGGATTTGATGCGTCATCCATCCAAAAAGTGAAGTCTCCATAGATAACTAATTTGTTTTTCTCCATGATAATCATCTCAATGAGTGCACCGAATTCTTCAAAGAAGATACTAGTTTTGTTCTAGGAGGTTTGTAGATTGTTACAAAGGATATTCTTCTATTTTTTAACGTGATATTTATTTCTATTTATTCAAAGCTTGTTACACTAATTCTTTTCAACGTTTTGAGGTTTGAGTAACTTTTATGAATAAAGAGTCCGACACCCCCACCAGGTATACCTTCTCTCGGTATGTGAAAGAAGGTATGTGTGTGTGGGGGGGGGGCAGCATTTCAGTGATCTTTGCCTTGTCCAATTTATTTAGCCATGTTTCAGATAATGCTAGCATATCTAAATATTTCTCATTTATCAATACTCGAATTTGAACAGTCTTATTACCTACAGATTGTATATTTACATAGCCACAGTTTATGACATCCTTAGTAACCATGATCAGTAATTTCCGCTAGTCTTTTCAATTCCAAGTCGAAAGCATTGCAGTCTCTAGAATTTACTGTGTGGTCACTTGGTCTGTTTAACTTTGTACAGTTTATACACGTTGACACTTGCGAATTACACTCCCTGGTGGAATGTCTCCCCGAACATTTCCTGCAGACTTTATCTTCATTCTTGGACTTGCAAGCTTTTTCGAAAATTCCATACCTCCTACAGTGGTAGCAGGTGATCATGTGGTACCTATCACGTATGTTATAGATACCCCATCGTAAAGAAACTTTGTCCCCATTTATCATGAATAGCCTTCCGAACTTCAGAATCACATTTCAACACACGGTGGGCGAAACCCCCCCCCTCCCCCCCCCGAGGCATTTTCTTCAGGACTACACTTATCTTATCTTCTATATTTTGGATTTGGTCCAGGTAGCGATTTCTTTGAATCAAAGCATTTACAACATCATCTTCATCATTGAAGACATTGTATTTTTAGTTTTAGTTTTCCGATTTTTCTCGTTTCAGTGTCAGCCACCAATGTCTGAATTTTGTTTGCCGCCTCTTCTCTGATCATATTGTTTGCAAAGTTTACAACAACATTTCCATTCGTAGTTGACCTCGTGTTAAGTATATGAATGCCTTCAAGTGCTTGCTCAACCTCACATTTTCTTCCAGTAATTTTAGTTGTGTATGGACACCGATCCCTTCGTCGTCCAGAAAATCGACAAACTACTTATTTATTTAAATTCTCTCTTCGCCACACTGTGGTGTCCTATGTATATATATTCCGCTCTACCAGAGCTACATTTTGATATATGTATCGTTTCATGACATGTTTTTGTTAACCTGTAATTCAAATATTTGTAAGTGTAAGAAAACACATATATTTTGGCGGGCACTTCAATCTGACTTGGCGCCAATGTAATCCTACGTTTCCGTCCGCACCTTGTTATGTATTTCCATGCGCATTCAAATAAAGTATCAGTTGATCTTGGTGACGCTTGTCTCACTGTCCTTACAACTGGTGACCCCGGAGTTGAAAGTAGCATCAGCGGTTTTGGCTTTGCCCTTAACGGACTTATTACGGCCGTGCTACCTTCTACATACTCCGTTACCTTAGGCAAGAACCTGCCTTTGGTTCTCCCACACTTCGGTGAACGTAAGGTAGTAGGATGAGCTTAACCAACATATCAACCTCTCACCTCTTCGCCGACTCGTCGTCTGGCCACGATGTTGGAAGCAACACGCCCATCGCACCCAACGGCCTCGCCTCCACGCCCAAAGTCAAACTGCCGCCCTTTTCTCAACACAACACCGCTTCCTAGTTCCTGAGAGCGGACGTACTCTTCCGCGTCGCTAGACTCAGCGACTCCTGCGCCAAGGCTGACATCGTTCTCACCTCCATACCTGAAGAAGTATTCGACAAGATTTCCCCATGGCTCGACGCCCAGGCCGGCCAAGTTTCATACGACGACCTAAGAACGAAACTCATCGGTATCTACTCCCTCTCCGTCTCAGCAAGGGCACAGAAAGTACTGGACCTCGCCGGCAAGCCCATGGGTGACACCTCTCCTGTCGAGGCGTGGGACGAGCTAACCGGCCTGCTCATGCTCCCCGAAACAGACAGCAACGGCCGACGACGTGAGATCAGCTTATCTCGCGAGATCTTTCTTCGACGCCTACCTCAGGACGTACGGGCCCAATTGACAGACGCCGACACGCTCCCGATGAACGAACTCCTGTCGAAGGCTCAGAAGCTCCACGAGGCCTCCAAAGCATCTCGCCTCGGAGCATCATCGTCAACACCGCCTCCGTTCTCCTCCTTCAGCAGCTGCTCTTCCATAGACTCCTCGGCAATGGCCCTCGAGGACGACGAGATCAACATTCTATCAAGAAAGAAACCACCGCAACCGACGCGACCAAACCCTAGGCCTAACCCAGCATGGTGCTTCTACCACCAACAGTTCGGCAGTGACGCCAAGAAATGTAGAGCACCATGCAGTTTCCCTAGAAGACGACGCCAGAAGCATCCACCTGCCACCATCGCGGCCGCAGTTAACCATAACAAGATTGGTTTTTGTATCCTCGATACCATTTCCAACCGTAGACTCATGGTGGACACCGGCGCAATGCAGTCAACGTTCCCTCCTTCGAACTCTGACCTAGACCGTGCTCCCGACAAAAACGCTCCCTCACTCATCGCCGCCAACGGATCTCCCATACGGTGCTATGGAATCAAGACCCTCAAGATATCTATCATGGGCCGTTCGTATTCTTGGCCCTTCGCTATCGCCGACGTCAATCGCCCCCTCCTCGGTGCGGATTTCCTCGCCCACCATGGACTCCTCGTCGATGTCGCTAACAGACGTCTCATCGACACGGGGACCTGCCAGTCTCGCGTCCTAGAACATGGCCCTGCAACAATGTCCGTATCCGCCGTAACAACGCACCCCTACGCCGACCTCCTACGAGAGTTTCCCGAGGTTTTCAAGCCCGAGCTCCGACACTCGCCAGGTTCCCCGTCCAAGCATGGCATCTACCACCACATCACAACGACAGGACCTCCCACTCACGCAAAATTCCGCCGCCTCCCACCTCAGAAACTGAAGGATGCCAAACGCGCCTTCGAGGACATGGAACGCATGGGTATCTGTAAGAAAGCATCGAGCCCCTGGGCATCACCCCTGCACATGGTTAAAAAGCCGGACGGGTCCTGGAGACCTTGCGGCGACTACAGGCGCCTCAACCTCATCACAACGCCCGATCACTACCCACTGCCCAACATGCAGGACCTAACGAACGCGTTGCACGGCGCAAGGTTTTTTACCAAGATGGACCTTCTCAAGTCTTACTTCCAGGTCCCCGTATTCCTGGAAGATATCCCGAAAACTGCCATTGTAACGCCGTTCGGATCCTACACCTTCGCATACTCAACCTTCGGTCTACGCAACGCCGGGGCAACCTTCCAACGACTAATGGATAGCATTCTGGGTGACCTACCTTTCTGCGTCTGCTACGTCGACGACATCCTGATATTCTCGAAAACCAAGGAGGAACACCGGGGACACGTCCGCACCGTCCTAAAGCGCCTACAGGAGAACAGCCTAGTCGTACGCTTCGACAAATGTACGTTCGGTGCGGAGGGAGTGGATTTCCTTGGTCACCGTGTATCCTCGCGCGGGGTAAAACCCATGACAACCAAAGTCGACGCCATCAGGAAGTTCCCAATACCTACGACCATTCGCCAACTTCAGGAGTTCTTGGGAATGGTCAATTACTACAGGCGCTTTATCCCCAACATCGCACAAACCCTGTCACCCCTTGACGACGTCCTGAAAGGAAAAGCAAAAAAACTCGAGTGGGGCTTGCCGCCCCAGCAACAGGCATTCGCTCGGACGAAGGATGCCCTTGCGAATGCCACCACCCTGGCTCATTTCGACGACAACGCGCCCCTGCGACTAACGACCGACGCCAGCAACGTCGCCTGCGGGGCTGTGCTTGAGCAACTCGTCGATGGTTCTCCTCGACCGCTGGCATTCTTCAGCAAGAAATTGAAACCCGCCGAAACAAGATACAGCACCTTCGATAGGGAACTCCTTGCCGTCTACCTCGCCGTCCGCCACTTCAGGCACATCTTGGAGGGTAACCCCTTCACGATTGCAACGGATCATCAACCCCTCGTCCACGCCTTCACGAAATCAACGGACGCATGGTCATCCCGACAACAACGTCATCTCGCATCAATCGCCGAATTCGGGTGCACCATACGTTACGTCCCAGGAAAGAAAAACCCAGTCGCGGACGCCCTTTCAAGGATTGAAATTGACGCGATCCACCTGGGAATCGACTACGCCAATCTCGCAACCGAACAACGCACCGACCGAGAAGCACAGGTTCACCTGACGGAGCCATCCGCGCTCAAGATAAGTGCGGTTCCCCTCGGACCAGCAGGAGTAACTATTCTTTGCGACACCAGCACGGGCCGCCCTCGTCCCTGGGTACCAGCCTCCTGCGGAAGGAAAATATTCGATATCATCCACGGACTTTCGCACCCCTCAGGACGCACCACCGCTCGCCTTCTGTCTGAAAAGTTTGTCTGGCCAGGGATAAAAAAGGACGCCCGGGAATGGGTGAGGTCATGCATCAACTGCCAGTCAAGCAAGGTCAGCCGTCACACCGAATCGGGGGTGGGCGATTTTCCCCAGCCAAAAATACGTTTCGGACATATACACATCGACGTCGTGGGACCATTGCCCCCTTCTGGATCCGCTCGCTACCTACTTACAATCATCGATCGCTCCACAAGGTGGTTGGAGGCATCGCCGATGACCGAAGCTATGACTCAAGCATGTGCCGAAGCCCTCCTGTCAAGCTGGGTGAGCAGGTTTGGCGTTCCTGACGACATCACGACTGACAGAGGCCCCACTTTCCTCTCAGAAATATGGCTGGCTTTGGCGAACCTGATGGGGACGACGCTCCACAGCACCACGGCATACAACCCCGCGGCAAACGGCATGGTTGAACGAACGCACCGCGCCCTCAAGGCGTCCCTGATGGCGAGCTGCACCGACGGGGACTGGAAATCCCGACTTCCTTGGGTACTCCTCGGCCTTCGCACCGCCCCTCGCGCAGACGGCGAACCTTCGCCCTCCGAAAAAGTTTACGGGGAAGCGCTCGCAGTTCCTGGCGAATTCTTTCCCTCATCAACCGACGACACGCAGCTGGATCACCTAAGGGATATCGCCAGGAGGTTCAGGCCGTGTCTCAAAACTTACCAGGACAGAACCAAGCACTTCAAGCCAAAAAGCCTGGATGACTGCAAGTACGTTTTCGTCCGTGTCGACGCTCATCGACAACCACTGACTAGACCTTATCGAGGTCCCTACCGGGTTATTAAAAAGACAACGAAAGCCTTCCTTCTCGATGTCCATGGCCAAGAGGACTGGGTCTCTATAGACCGCGTGAAACCAGCGTTTCTCGAAGGAAGCGACACCGCCTCCGCTGGACCTGGCAGACCCAGAGTTCTGCCACAAAACAAGCCGCCCAACGAAGGAAAAATCATCAAACGACGTCAAGAGGAAGAGATCCTTACACCGACCGCCAGCGCGCCCCTCCGTTCAAAAACAAGAGGAACCCTCCGACGCCCGAAGAGATACGAAGATTGATCATCAGCCCTCTACGCCGCCCGATGTCTTGGGGGGGGAATACTTGTAAGGACACCGATCCCTTCGTCGTCCAGAAAATCGACAAACTACTTATTTATTTAAATTCTCTCTTCGCCACACTGTGGTGTCCTATGTATATATATTCCGCTCTACCAGAGCTACATTTTGATATATATATCGTTTCATGACATGTTTTTGTTAACCTGTAATTCATATATTTGTAAGTGTAAGAAAACACATATATTTTGGCGGGCACTTCAATCTGACTTGGCGCCAATGTAATCCTAAGTTTCCGTCCGCACCTTGTTATGTATTTCCGTGCGCATTCAAATAAAGTATCAGTTGATCTTGGTGACGCTTGTCTCACTGTCCTTACAGTTGTATTAGTTGGTTTGATTATCAACAGATTTCATTAACTTTGTCAGCAAATGTTGGTTTCTCCGGTTTTCGGTCGATCAATGTTTGAAGTATTGCTTTAATTGATTCCATATTCATGGCAAGAATGTCAACTTTCTCAGTGGGGTCGGTGGTCTGGGTG
>NC_090733.1:5493275-5500366 GCF_036898095.1 Palaemon carinicauda | reverse complement strand
TTTTTAAGTGATTAATAGGTTTAATCTTGGTTACAAGAGCCGTAGCCTACCGGAGGCGTCATGGACGCTGTCGCTCGCTAGGTATAAGTTTAGTTAGCCAGAGCGACATTCCCGGTTGTTTTGCTTTAATAAATTTCAGCTATTTAGCGTTACATAGGATTTCCTTTCGTGCTTTAGTATTATTTTGGCGAAGTATTCGCCAATTCTGGCCTACGCTATGCCATGTAGCCTAGTCGTTTGGTCCTAGTACTTCATGCATGATTTTGGTTTTTCCGAGTGTATAAAAATTTTATTGAAGCTTTAGGCTGTTTTTTATACATTTAAGATTATGTTGAATATTTCCAAGATAGTATACGAGTGAGTTTCGGTGATTTAGGTAATCGATTATCTTGGTGCCTAGGTTAAGTTGCTTATGGAGCCTTAGTATACTTTCTCCTACTCCCTGGTTGCTTTCTTTTCTTCGGAGAAGGTATGCAATCCCATTCCCTCAGTTTAAGCCTTGGGCTTATCCCTAAGTGGTTTATCTGAATTAATTTTCGATAAAAATATACTGGGGTGTTACTGTACCTTCCTGTTCCAGTAAGTCTGGTTTCAAAGAGGGACAGAACAACAGAGTTTTTAGTCTGAGTCTGTGTTTGTCTGGCTTGGGGTAGAGTCTCCCACGCTGGCCTGACACAGACATAGGAGGCTTAGCCTCCTTAGGTCACTACCGAAGGTTTCTGTACGACATGATTCCTTCTTTTGTGATCTAGCAGACTAGTCCTTGTTGCTGTTCTCGGGGGAGGATAAGATTCTTTCCCTGAGAGTAGCAACACCTTCCTTGCTTTGGTTCTCTGGGAGCTGGCAAGTATTGCTGGCCTCCCTCCTTGGATCTCCCTTAGGCTAAGATGAGTTTCTTGGCTGCGGGTGATCCTTCACTAAAGCAAGGTTGGTAGGACCCTCTTTTGTCCCTTCCCCCTCTATCTCCGTAATGGCCTAGCTATTACAGTACTGTACGTCATTTTACTTCTGGACCTAGAATAGGTTAGGATGTGGAATTGACTCAGTCCCTTGCCGGCCGGCAGAGCTGCCGGCCGGCAAGGGTCTTCTGCTTTGAGTGCTGCCCGGACCTCCCTTGGTCCCTCATCCATGCCTGCCAGTAGAGCCAGACGGCATTGGTCAGGAAGCCTGAATTAGATTCTCCCCCTTCCTTATATGCACTCTTTCGGATTGCCGGGCTTGGAGGTAGTGTACACTCTTATCCCGGCATCCATTCTGTTATTCTTCTAGTGCTGTACCCGACCCGGCTGCCGGCCTATGAGGCCGGCAGCCGGGCAGTCGTAGTCCTCTGGTTCTTTTGCTGCCGGCTGGCATAGGTCGTGTACCTTTGCCGGCCGGCTAATATCAGCCCTTGTCTGCCGGTCGCCAAGAGTGTGGTCGGCAGCCGGGTACTACCTTGTGTAGTTGCCGGCCGGCAGTCATTGCCGGCCGATATTGGTTGTTGCCGGCCGGCAGTTACTGCCGGCCGGCACATGCATTTGAACCAGCGTTCTGCCGCCTTATAGCTGTTAAGTAGTATACTTTAAAGCTAGTTATGGTGTGTGCCGGCCGGCACATAACCTCCTATACTGTACCAGTATTCTTCAGTATAACATATACTGTAAGAAGAAAACTATAGTATAGGTTTTGGTACAGTACTGTGTGTTCTAACACTTTTGTGTTTTCTTGCACAGCCCTTTGCTGTTGCCCTACAGATAAGAAAGTGAGTTCTTTCTTGTCTATTATCCAGGATTTGAAAATCATTGCTTAGGTGTGAGCTCCACCTGTTTCCTCTGGAAACTTTGCATTGGTTATTCTAGAAGAGATTAACCATTCGATTTTATTATCTGGAAGGCTGCAGCAATTGGTTGTGAGGGAAACACAAGTGTGTGTCTTTCCTTTCTGAATTGTTATGCTATACTATGCATATCCAGTGATACATAGTTCACTTGATACTCATGGAAATTTCTTCTCTTTACAGAAGGACCCTCCGAAGTGCGGAAGTGTTTTCTGCAACGTCCGCAGCAAGAGCCTCTGCGGACATGAGTTTGGTAGGAGACACGCAGCATGCGCTGTCTCCAAGGGTGATCTCCGGTATTGGGACCCTCAGCTATGTACTGTGTGCACTAACCTAATTACTGAGGCCTTTGATTCCCCTAGGATGGCGGAATCAAGGGATATAGCAAGGGAGAAGCTTCGTACCTGGGTAAGGGGCTTCCAGAAGAACACCTCTGGACCTTATCTTCCAAGTGAGAAGATGAGGGCGTATCTTTTCCCTAAGGCATCAGCTGATGCAGTGATTCCCCAGCCTCAAGAGGAGATCCCCCAAGTTCAGATCCAGGTGGATGCTGAAGTCGCGGTCGCTATGCAAGACATCCAGTTAGATGACAGGATGTCTGACGTGGACGAGCGTCTGGAGGAAGACCTCCTGGCAGAAGCCCAGGGTGAAGTTCAAGCCCCAGACGTTGAAGAGGTCGACGAGGTGTCGGCTACTCCGGTTCAGATCCCGGAGCCTATTCCCTCAACATCGGCCGGTCTCCCAGTAGAGCTGGGACAGGCCCTCTCCTCCATTGTTGGAATGATCCAACAAATGCAGAAGGAGAATCAGGAGAAGGCAGCTGCAATGGAACTGCGGATGCAGAGCCTTGCAGAATCACATGGGCCCCAGAAAAGGCTCAATGTGAAAGACCTTCCCTTGTGCTCAGATGCTAAACCATGGAGGTATGCTGAGCACATGCCGATGACGACTGGAATGATCGTCATCTCGGATAAGTTGGGCTCAGTTCCCCTAGAGGAGGTGGAATTCTGGCCCAGCAAGGCATCATATCCGGACTGTTATGTCCGGCTGAGGAAGGAACCAGCTTCAAAGGAGGAGACAGAGCCGAAGGAGGTCATAGTGATGGACCATACTAAGGCTCAAGCTCTGCTTTCATCCTCGTTGAAAGAGAGGGGCTTCTCTAACTCAAAGGTAGCTGCATTGAGCAAGAAGCTCCCTTCCTTTGTGTCCTCTCCTGCTAGAGCCTTCCCCTTTTTACAGAAAGGGTTTGCGGCTGTACTAAAAGCAGTCGAGGCCGGCAAGCCTTGCCCCTCCCTGGAGGAGTGTAAACCCTTGTCGCTGGCCCTGCCTATGGACCACAAAGACTGGAAGGACGTCCATCTTACGTTCTCAGTTGGGAAGTTGGAGGCTGATATCGCCGGATGTCAGTTCGGCGAGGACCTCCCTAATCTGTCTGACTTTCTCTTGCGGAGAGAGTTCGAGACAAAAGAAAGACTGGCTGCCTCAATGTCTCTTCAGACTACTCTTGAGACGATGGCAAGTGACCCCAAGGTCCATGAAATGTTCATGGTGGTGGCCAAGACTCATCTGGCCACAGTGACGAAGGACCTTTATGGCTTCGTCAAGGCGAGGAGAGCTTGTAGGGAGTTCGTGTTCACCTCGGCTACGGTGAGGCACGAGCCAAGGAAACTAATCTCCTCCAACATTTGGGGCAAAGACCTTTTCCCTACCGATTTGGTCAAAGAAGTAGTTGATAAGGCCGCATTGGAGAATAGAAACCTTCTCCAGAAGTGGGGCCTGGCTATCAAAAGAAAGTCTTCCCCGGATGAGGGTCCTCAACCAAAGAGGAAGACTATGAGGACTAGGCTACCGTCTCGGCCAGCCAAGCCTTTTAGACAGCAACAGCAACTGCAATTGCCATTGCCTCCAGTGCCCCAGATCGTGGCACAAACCCCGACCACTTTTCAGTGGGTACCACAGGCCGTGTCGACACAGACCACCGCATTCACCCCATCGTTCGAAGGGCAGTCTACTTCCTTTCGAGCAAAGCCTAGAGGAGCAGCCAGAGGCTCGTCTAGGCGCCCCTCAAGGGGAAGGGGATTCAGGGGTGGTCGTGGTCAGGGAGGCAAGACCTCAGGACGGCAGTCCAAGTGGGATGATACCAGTAAGAGGGAGACTTCTGAAATTTCGGGATCGGTGGACCTTCGATCCATGGGCCCACAGCCTACTCAAGAATGGACTGGGCTGGAGCTGGTACAGCACTACACCCCCGTGCCTTCGGTTTTTCCAACACTCCACCCCCGTTCTGGAGGAGTACGTTCAAGAACTGTTGGAGAAAAATGTGATCCGAAAGGTGAAGTCCATCAAATTCCAAGGGAGGCTGTTTTGTGTTCCCAAGAAAGACTCGGAAAAGCTCAGAGTCATTCTGGACTTGTCGCCACTCAACAAGTTCATAGTGAATTGCAAATTCAAGATGCTAACACTGCAACACATAAGGACCTTACTGCCCAAGAGGGCATATTCCGTCTCTATAGACTTGTCAGACGCCTATTGGCACATTCCAATCAACCGTCGACTCTCCCCCTACCTAGGGTTCAGGCTACAACGAAGACTATACGCCTTCAGAGCCATGCCATTCGGGCTAAACATAGCCCCAAGGATTTTTACGAAGCTTGCGAGCGTAGCTCTCAAACAATTACGCCTAAAGGGAATTCAGGTAGTAGCCTACCTGGACGACTGGTTGGTGTGGGCAGCATCCGAGACAGAATGCTTGCAAGCTTCCAGTCAAGTGATCCAGTTCCTAGAGTACCTAGGTTTCAAGATCAACAGAAAAAAGTCTCGACTTTCTCCATCTCAAAAGTTCCAGTGGCTGGGAATCCACTGGGACCTTTTGTCACACCGTTTCTCCATCCCGCCGAAGAAAAGGAAGGAGATAGCGGGTTCTGTCAAGAGACTTCTAGATTCCGAAAGGATATCAAGACGCGAACAGGAGAGGGTACTGGGCTCTCTCCAGTTGCTTCGGTGACAGACCCAGTGCTAAGAGCACAGCTAAAGGATGCAACCGGAGTTTGGAGAAGTTATGCATCAAACGCGCGAAGAGATCTGAGAAGACCAGTGCCGCTTCGGCTACGTACTCTTCTCAGGCCTTGGTCCCAAGCTAGACATCTAAAGAAGTCGATTCTTCTTCAGCCACCTCCCCCGTCGGTGACGATTCACTCAGACGCCTCGAAGGAGGGATGGGGAGGTCACTCTCATCGGAAAAAAGTCCAGGGGACTTGGTCCAAGCTATTCAAGACCTTTCACATAAACTTTCTAGAAGCTATGGCAGTGCTCCTTACCTTAAAGAAAGTTTCCCCGCGTCACTCGATCCACATAAGGTTGGTGATGGACAGCGAGGTAGTTGTGAGATGCTTGAATCGACAAGGATCGAGGTCACCACCTCTCAACCAGGTGATGTTGGCCATCTTCCGATTGGCGGAAAAGAAGAAGTGGTACCTGTCGGCACTTCACCTTCAAGGAGTTCGCAATGTGACAGCGGACGCTCTATCCAGGTTCACACCAATAGAGTCGGAATGGTCCTTAGACGCAGGATCATTCTCGTTCATTCTGAATCAAGTCCCAGAACTGCAGATAGACCTCTTTGCGACGAAAGACAACAAGAAGTTGCCCCTGTACGTGTCCCCGTACGAGGACCCCTTAGCGGAAGCAGTGGACGCGACGTCCCTCGACTGGAACAGATGGTCCAGGATTTATCTGTTCCCTCCTCACAACCTTCTGTTGAGGGTCCTCAACAAACTGAGATCCATCAAGGGGGTAGCGGCAATAGTGGCCCACAAGTGGCCGAACAGCATGTGGTTCCCCCTGGCATTGGAACTACAGCTGAAGTTTGTACCGCTACCAGATCCAGTTCTGACCCAGCGAGTCCAGAAGTCGACTGTCTGCGCTTCATTTCAGAAAACCCGGACACTGCAGCTCATGATTTTCTCTCCTTAGCGGTGAGAAAGCGTTTCGGGATTTCGAAAGCCAGCATAGACTTCCTAGAGGAATATAAGTGCAAATCTACTGGAAGGCAATATGAGTCATCTTGGAGAAAATGGGTGGCCTTTGTCAAGGCGAAGAATCCGCAGGAGATCTCGACAGTCTTCTGCTTATCTTTCTTCATCCACCTCCATGGTCAAGGATTGGCAGCTAACACGATTTCAGCGTGTAAGTCTGCTTTGACAAGACCCATTCTATATGCCTTCCAGGTCGACCTAGGTAACGAGATCTTTAATAAAGTTCCGAAAGCCTGCGCTAGGCTCAGACCTTCAGCACCTCCAAAGGCCATTTCATGGTCTTTAGACAAAGTTCTTCATTTCGCTTCTCTGTTGAGCAATGAAGAGTGTGCGTTAAAGGATTTGACACAAAAAGTTATTTTCCTATTTGCACTCGCGTCCGGGGCCAGGGTTAGTGAGATTGTAGCCCTTTCGAGAGAGGCAGGTCGTGTTCAGTTCCTGGATGGGGGAGAACTGAACCTGTTTCCGGATCCTACGTTTCTCGCCAAGAATGAGTTACCCACCAACAGGTGGGGTCCCTGGAGAATCTGCCCTCTGAAAGAAGATGCATCTCTATGTCCAGTAGAATGCCTAAAGGTCTATCTTCAATAGAACTTCAGACTTCAAGGGTGGTCAACTATTCAGGGGAGAAAGATCAGGCTCAAATTTATCTCTGAATCAACTCAGAGCGAAAATCACATATTTTATTCGCAGAGCGGATCCTGACAGTACACCCGCAGGTCACGATCCGAGGAAAGTTGCCTCATCCTTAAATTTCTTTAATTGTATGGATTTTGAACATCTCCGTTCATACACTGGCTGGAAGTCTTCCAGAGTGTTCTTTCACCACTATGCAAAGCAAGTAGAGGAACTAAAGAGATCTGTGGTAGCAGTGGGTCGCGTCGTTAACCCTACTGTTTAAACTCTGCGAGGAACAGTGGTTTTAATTGGGATGATTGATTCCAGGGTGAGTGTGTAGTTACATACTGTACTACAAACTAAGTGAGGGCAATGAGCTGCCCATGTAGACTGTTCCATTTCCAAAGGTGAACCTAGCATAAGTGCAGACATGTGTGCCGAGCGTTTCTAACGCTAATGTCATTGATTTGTAATACAGACTTTTATGACTTTGATACCTTGGTATCTTAAAAGTGGCATTTAATGTTTTTTCTTTCAGATAAACAAGTTTTCTGTTTACTATCATACTTATGCTTAAAGTTTTGGGTTATCCTCTTCTTATATATATATATATATATATATAT
>NC_090733.1:5470775-5475775 GCF_036898095.1 Palaemon carinicauda | reverse complement strand
AGACCATTTGTATGTTGAGAACATCTCGTAGAATAGATGCTTCTGGTGGTAGAACTCAGCTTGGAGGTTAATACCAGAAATTTTTTTCCTCTTTATTGCCTTTACCACTTAAGCCACCATCCAAGAAACCAGCCGAGAAAAGGCAATGGTTACGGCGACACAAATTTCAAACTCATAAAACGAAGTTGAACATCATCGGCTACTGTTTCAACAAACGAGTAACACAGTAACGGTTTCCCTTGTAAAATGGCGCAAGACAGCAATAGCTTCAGTTTATGCAATGAAATTAGGCTGTAACGACTTCACCTTCCAGAAATACATTAGAGTATCGGTGTTTATTCCAAAACTTCATTAGACAGTAATGTCTTCAACTTCCACAAAAGCATTAAACAATAACCACTTCATTTTCCAAAACTACATTAGTTAGTGATATCTTAATTTTTCCAGAACTGCATTAGACAGTAACGAATCAAACTTCCACAAAGATATAAGGAATTTTTTTTTTTTTTTTTTTTTTTTCAAAACTGTATTAGTTAGTAATGGCTTCATGTTCCACAATTACATTAGACTGTACAGACTTCGTGTTTCAAAACTATATTAGACAGTTAAAACTTCATCTTCCACAACTACATTAGAGAGTAACAGCTTCATCTTTCTAAACTAAATTATATTTGACAGTAATAGATTCACCTTACAAAACTATATTAAAGAGTAACAGCTTCATCTTTCTGAACTACATTACACAGTATTAGCTTCACCTTCCATAACTACCTTAGAGAGTAAAAGCTTCATCTTTCTGAACTACATTAGACAGTAATAGATTTACCTCCCAAAATATATTAGAGAGTAACAGCTCCATCTTTCTGAACTACATTAGACAGTAATAGCTTCACATTCCAAAGCTACATGATAGAGTAACAGCTAAATCTTTCCGAACTACATTAGACAGTAATAGCTTCACATTCCAAAACTAAATTAGAGAGTAAAAGCTTTATCTTTCTGAACTACTTTAGACAGTAATAGCTTCACATTCCAAAACTATATGAGAGAGTAACAGCTTCATCCTTCTGAACTACATTAGACAGTAATAGCTTAACATTACAAAACTACATTCGATAGTAACAGCTTCATCTTTCTGAACCATATTAGATAGTAATAGCTTCACATTCCAAAACTACATTAACAGCTTCATCTTTCTGAACTATATTAGACATTAATAGCTTCACATTCTAAATCTACATTAGAGAGTAACAGCTTCATCTTTCTGAACTGCATTAGAAAGTAATATCTTCACCTTCCAAAACTATATTAGAGAGTAACAGCTTCCTTTTTCTTAACTACTTTAGACAGTAATAGCTTCACCTTCCAAAACTACATTGGAGAGTGACAGCTTCATCTTTCTGAACTACTTTAGACAGTAGTAGCTTCACCTTCCTAAACTACATTGAAGAGTAACAGCTTCATCTTTCTAAACTATATTAGACACTAATAGCTTCACATTCCAAAACTACGTTAGAGAGTAACAGCTTCATCTTTCTGAACTACATTAGACAGTAATAGCTTTACCTTCCTAAACTACATTAGAGAGTAACAGCTTCATCTTTCTGAACTACATTAGACAGTAATAGCTTCACCTTCTAAAACTACATTGGAGAGTAACAGCTTCATCTTTCTGAACTATATTAGACAATAATAGCTTCATCTTTCACAACTGCATTTGAGAGTACCAGCTTCATCTTTCTGAACTACATTAGACAGTAATAGCTTCACCTTCTAAAACTACATTAGAGAGTAACAGCTTCATCCTTCTGAACTATAGTAGACAATAATAGCTTCATCTTTCACAGCTGCATTTGAGAGTAACAGCTTCATCTTTCTGAACTACATTAGACAGTAATTGCTTCACCCTCCAAAACTATATTAGAGAGTAACAGCTTCATCTTTCTGAACTACTTTAGACAGTAATAGCTTCACCTCCCAAAACAACATTAGAGAGTAACAGCTCCATCTTTCTGAACTACATTAGACAGTAATATCTATACCTCCCAGAACTACATTAGAGAGTAACAGCTTCATCTTTTTGAACTAAGTTAGACAGTAATAGCTTCACCTTCCAGAACTATATTATAGAATAACAGCTTCCTCTTTCTGAACTACATTAGACAGTAATAGCTTTACCTCCCAAAACTACATTAGAGAGTAACAGTTTTATCTTTCTGAACTAAATTAGACAGTAATAGCTTCACCTCCCAAAACTCTATTGGAGAGTAACAGTTTTATCTTTCAGAACTACATTAGACAGTAATAGCTTCACCTCCCAAAACTACATTGGAAAGTAACAGCTTCATCCTTCTGAACTATATTAAACAGTAATAGCTTCAACTTCCAAAATTATATTAGATAGTAATAGCTTCACCTTCCAAAACTCTATTAGATAGTAACGACTTCATCTTCCAAAACTACGTTAGACTGTAACGGCGTCATCTTCCCAAACTACATTAGACGGTAACGGCTCCAGCTTCTGTTTCAACAACAGTGCTAGACATCACATACTTAACTTTCTACGGAGGGGATAGACATCACTGGCTTGAGGTTCCAAACAGATTTTAGATATTAAAGGCTTCAATCTCCACATTGACATTGGACAATAAATAGTTTCAGCTTCCTTTATTATGACGCTGAATGGCCTACCAGGCGCAAGTTATAGAACTTATGGCCCAATTTCTAAATCTAAGCCAATCCACAAGTTAGAGATTAACGGCTTATGCTTACAAAACGGCGTTAGACATCAACACCTTCAATAACTTGAGTTTCCCAGTATTTCGCTACCCATTCTTGCGCACAAAACAGTTCTCGACTTCTCTCTTGATTGGATTTTGGAATTCGTATAAAACCAATTTGTACCAAGAACACTCTTGGGATTCTCCACAGAAACCTTGTATTTGGTGAAACGAAATATTACAGGATTACATAAGGTTTCTCAACTGAAGACATGATTTTACGACAAGAAAGAAATAGAAAAAAAAAGAAAAACCCAAATACTTTGAAAAGCGAAAAATATTTTAGAATTAGGGGGAAGTGGTGCTGGGAAGTTTGGTATTTGGAAAGGCCGGGGAGAGGGAGGGCTTGAAAGAGAATCCTTCTTATCTCTATCCTAATTTACCATTATTTTACCGTCTTCATTACCGTTATCATCCTATTCATTTTCCCAGCTGATAGTGGAGTAGTGAAGATTCTCGAACGCTCTGTTTCTTTTCGGAAAGAATTAAAGATTTAGGATAAAAAAAAAACATTAAATAGGATTTGGTTCGTGTTTTTTTTAATTATCATCATCATTAATAAAATCCTGGATGCTATTGAGAAGATATTTTTACTTCTATTTATGATATTGAATGATCTTTTTATGAGGACATAAGTCTCACATATCACATTTTTTCTGGAAGTGACAACGACAGATAGTCAAGAATTTAAATAACCTTATCATCGGTATTCAGCATAAGTAAATAATACTTACGCCTCACAAACATAAGAATGAGATATTCCGTCAAATATTACATTAAAGCTTATATACGCAGCGGAAAAAAACAATAAGGGAATGAATCGACATTGAGATTTCACTGAAAAAAAGATATCTTATTTAGACTTTTCCATTCCCAACACTTGTTATTAAACACCACTTGAATATTGATGTTTCTAGTTTAGGAGTCAACCATATACGCCTCTTTGCCCGTGATTATCGTTCACCCTTGAGTACTGTAGTGGAATTTAATTCCCTGTATAGATTACTGACTACTACAAAATATACTCTTTCAAAAGACATGTCTTAAGAACATTCCCGTCTATTGCTCTTATGCAGATGTAAAGTTCTACCTTTTTTGCTACATATCCAGTTTGTTTGAGTATTGAAAAGCATTTATCAAATCAAACAATAGATAAAATTTCTTTTAGAGGTAGTATATCGATGAATGATTATTTTACCATAAGCGAGTATTCTCATGAAAGAAAATATGCATATGTATAAGAATAATTATACATACATAGTGTATATGTAATTCGTATACATGTATATCTACCTATCTCATTCTGTCTATTTTATATATGTAGACGATTCTAGTCCACTGCAGGATAAAGGCATCAGACATATCAATTCATGTCCCAATTCACTGCAAGAAAAAGGCCTCAGACATGCCCTTCCACATGCCTCTGTTTATAGTCTTTGTATGCAAGTCTATACCTCATTTTTTTTAGATCACCAGTAAATCGTTTTCTTCTCCTTCCCCTGCTTCCTTTGCTATCTCTAGGGAACTATTTTGTTATTCATCTTGTCCAGCAATTATCTATTATTCTTTTTCTTACATGTTGTTAGTCTCAGTGTTATTCCAATAATTATTCTTTCCATGGCTTTTTTGAGCTGTATACTAAGGCTTTAGCAAGTCTCCAAATAGCTGATGCATAAGTTAACACTGGCAGAGTCAAATGATTAAATACTTCTCTCTTTAGAGAAAGTGGGATTTTACGTTTTGCAATCTCATTTTGTTTACCAGAAGCTCTCCATCCCATAATTACCCTTCTTTCAATTTCTGTTTTATACCCTGAAAAAACAATATTGTCTGTCCTAAGTACACATTTTCGTTGACAACCTTTAAACGGTTTCTCCCATGATTCACTTAACAAAACTGTCATCTGAAAATCTGAAGTTGTTATGGTATTTCCCATTAATAATAATTCTTATGTCCCCCCCCCCCAAAAAAAAAGCATGCTGTGAATAATTTAGGAGAAATGGGGTTTCCCTGTCTAACTCCTTTCTGAATCATAACTATCTATCTATCTTTCTGTAGTTTTACGATTGCAGTACTTACTGTATAGCTATCTTTAAGCTTTCTAACATATCTTGTCTTTGTAGGGATTTAATTAAAACTGAAGTTTTCACAAAATCTGAAACTTTTTCATAGTCTTTAGAAACCAACTATAAATATGGTGAGTTGTTGAGTATCCTCTTG
>NC_090733.1:5460775-5463275 GCF_036898095.1 Palaemon carinicauda | reverse complement strand
CATTCCAGAATTTATTCCTCTCTTCTTCACTTTTCTCACAACCTCGCCCATATGCACTAACAAAAGCCCAACACTCACCACCCAACCTAACCCTTACCCACATTAGCCTAGATGATGCCTCCTTCCATTCCACTAGTTTAAGTGTCATCCATTCACTCAAGAATAAAGCCAAACCCTCTCTTGCTCTTACCTTTCAATACCAGACACTCTATGTGCTACTTCACCAAACATTACTTCACCCTTTCCTTTCATTTTTGTCTAATGCAATGCCAATAGAGCCATCCTAGTCCAAAACATACCTCACCCTCAAATCTTTTTTTCTCTCATACTACATCCACACACACATTCGGACACTCTCCCCCAGCTCATCTTCTTTGTTATTTCACATGAGGTAACTATACAGGAGAGTGTGTAAATATCATCATCATCAACCGTTTCTAGGGCAGTGCAGAACACAGGCCTCACACATTTCACTTGCATCTGTTTTCGGCCTTTCTGTGCCAGTACCCACCTGCAAACTTTCTTAGTTCTTCAATCCATCATCTGCTCTTGCTTCCCGTGCTTCTTTTGTAATCTCTAGAGACCCATTCTGTTATTCTAAATGTCCATCTATTATCTGTCATTCTCATTATATGTCCTGCCCATGACCATTTCTTTTTCTTACATATTGCTGGAATATCCTCTAGTTTACTTCGTGCTCTTATCCATGTTCCTATTTTTCTTTCTCTTGGTGTTATTTCCATCATTATTCTTTCCATAGTTCTTTGAATTATAATTAGCTCATGTTCTGAGACTTAAGCGATGCTCC
Organism: Palaemon carinicauda; assembly: GCF_036898095.1. Classification (NCBI taxonomy): domain Eukaryota; kingdom Metazoa; phylum Arthropoda; class Malacostraca; order Decapoda; family Palaemonidae; genus Palaemon; species Palaemon carinicauda. The sequence continues at coordinate 5,462,467 of NC_090733.1, read as the reverse complement.
AGGTTTCTCATACATAAGTTGAAAATGGTTGGACCATCTAATTAGATACTTTTTTTTTTTTTTTAGAGAAGGTGGTATTTTACTTTTCATAATCTCCTCTTGTTTACCAAAAGCGCTCCATCCTATGTTTTTTCTACTTTTAATTTCGGTCTTGTGTCATGGGAAAACACTTACTGTCTATCCTAAGTATGTATTTTCATTAACAATATCTAGAGGTTCATCTAGAACTCTTATTGTTGTCTCAGCCTTGAACATTATCTTAGTTTTATTTATATTCTTTTTCAGTCCTACATTTCTGCTTTCTCTATTTAAATTTTCTATCATCTTTCACAATTCCTTCCATGATGCACTCAAATACAGATATATCATCTTCAAATCCTAAGTTGTTAAGGTACTCCCCATTAATGTTAATTCCTACATTTTCCTAATCTAAATTCTTAAAAAACTTCTAGGCTTGCTGTTAATAATCTAGGAGAGATTGGGTCATTCTTTTTATTTGGAATTCTCTCTCTATCTTTATGTAGTTTCAGGATTGCTGTACTTCCTGCATAGATATCTTCAAGCGCCTAACATAAGATTCATCTATTCCTTTTCTTTGAAAGGCTTTCATTACTGCTGAGTTTTGCTAGAATCAAAAGCTTTCTCATAGTCTGTAAATGGCAAACATTGTGGTTTTTCATACTCAGTTGATTTTTCCGTTAACTGTTTAATTGCATGGATATGGTCAGTCGTTGAATATTACTTCTAAAGCCTTCACGCTCTCTTGGCTGATTGAAGTTTAGCTGTCTTCGTATTCGGCATAATATAATCTTTATAAATATATTACAGAGAGTTAACTTACTAGGGGTAATTTTTCAGGTCTTTTATGTGTGCTAAGCTTTAGGCATAGAACATTCTTGCAGACATCCTATGTAAAGTTCAGCCAGTCCATCTATTATAATATCAATTCTTAGGCCATTTTCTCCTGCTGCTTTGCCTATTTTCATGTCTTTTAATTATTTCTTTACTTTTCCTACGACAACATTTGGTACCTGCTTAGGTGTTTTATTATTTCGTTTGGCAAAGTTATTTCTCGTACCATAGCGTTATACACGAGTCCTTTGCATGTTTTATCATTCCATCTCCCTTGTTGAAAATATTTCCATTTTCATCTTTTAAAGCAAGCATCAGTTCTTTTCATTTTTTTGATGTTTCTTTCTTCCTTTAGTGTTTCCTCAGTTTTGGTCTGATAGGCTTTACGAATATCTTGGGTTTTTAATTTTTTTTTTCTATCTTTTTTATAGTTCTGTTAGTTCTATTTCATCTCTCTTTGATTTTACCCTTTTTCCCAATCTTTTCTTGAATAGGTTTTTTGGTCTTTTCTGATTGTTTTCCTTGATATTGTTTAGGAACTATTTCCCCTATATTACATGCTGATTCCAATACAAATTTAGTTAAATTACTGTTTATTTATGCTTTATTTGGTTCCATTTCATCATGTAGATGGGAGTACCTATTTTATATTGAAAAAGTAAATTCCTCAAATTTTTCTCTTATTACTGGAGTGTTTATTTTGTCTTGAAATTAGTTTTCTCTCTTTTCTTATATCTAATAAAATTTTGCTCCTCACCATTTTATGACAGCTTGACTTTAACTTGTTATCACTGTTACATATTTATCTAAATTAACTTTTTCACTGGGAATAAAATCCAT
>NC_090733.1:5453275-5455775 GCF_036898095.1 Palaemon carinicauda | reverse complement strand
ATTGGGCTTTTCAGCCATATGACATACGTGACATGCATGTCAAAATTGGCTCACCTCCTTATGCATGCCAGGCCAGAAAATTTTTTTCATTATCTTCTCCCTCGTCTTCCTTATCCCCATATGTCCCGTCTCGAGTGCGACGGCGATCACCTGTGTTCCCTAAAAATCTGAACAATTGTAACAGAAAGAGAGAAATTTTCTTTATGTAAAGTAAATCTATGATAATTTTTTGTATATACCAGTTGATCTTTTAACATTTTGTCATATGCGTTTTGTAGGATATGCCACAGCGTTTTACGTTTTTCGTTAAGTTGGCGCTACACGTTTTCTTTGTTGATGATAAGGATGAGGGGATAAGCGAGCATCGGGATTGCCTGATGTTTGTTTTGTAATTTAATTATACACATATGTGCACTATTTTGAATTAAATATTTCAATTGAATGGAAAACTGTATACATTTTTTTTTTACTTTTTTGTATGAAAAAGAAGTATTGAGTTGGTACTGAAAAATATTGTATTGTTATTGTTGGCACCTGCCCAAAAGGCCGCGATTTATGCCCGCCTTGGCGCCTTTGTTAGTTCAGAGTGGGCAGGCTCTGGAAAGTACATGGAATTTGTGCATGCTGTGGTTCTGCAGTATTTGTGATGTGCTGAGCTGCCCAGTGTACTCATCATAGTATTAAGTGACCGGTGTTGCTGTTAGCTAGAAGGCTGAATGCTTCTGGTTGTACAGCAACTTTTACCAGTGGTTATCTGTGAATTTAGTATTAGAATCGGCGTCTGGAAAATTTAAGTTTATTTTTCATGTTAAGTGAATCTTACCTCTGGAATTACTGTATTGTATTTTACATCATTTACATTATTTTGTATTTACATGATATTTACAGTATATATAATGTTTTACATGAATATTTACATTATTTTTTTTGTATATTTATTGCTGCTTTTGTTTGCAGCGTCAAACCTCGCCTCTTTGATGGAATATATGAACGAACCAGAGGAAGAGTGTTTGACTTCACCCTTAGTAAAACGCCGATATTCAGAACGTAGCTGCATTGGTGGTGTAGTGTTCTACACTTTGTGAAATTAAAAAAAAATAGGCTTCAAAATGTTATGTAGAAAATTAAACGTGCACTTACACATGCATGTGTAAACTCTGGCTTGTCCATTAAGCTTTACAAGTATATTAGTATACGATTTTGGCTCCTGGTTCTGGGCCCCAAAAATCTATTGTACTATGGCTCGTGACTGGGAACCAAACATATAATATCGTATATACTACAGCTGGTAAGTAAATCAACATCTTGAATTCCAAAATCACTTGTTCGCTTTTACATTAAAACTGTTACACTTTAAAATATTAATACATAAATTCTGATACAGTTAAATAATTCCCAGAGAGCAATGCATAAAGCACTGAATATCCAAAGATCTCTTTAAGTGCACTCAATCCCAAAATGGGTAATTACTCTTAAGAATGATTTAAAACTTACTGTGGTTCTTAACAGAATACGAGCGAATATAATTCTAAACAATGGTGATTGGAATAAAACACTCTTTACAAAAATAAATATGTATTCTATATAAATTACAACACTTTGAAAAGAATTTACATCTTAACAAAATAGATCTCTTGAATAATTAAATATGAACAAAACTTAGATTAAGACAAAAGTTATACGATTTGATAATTATATAATGACTTGACTTGAGATATTAAGTCTGCATAAACCTTAGACTGAGACAAAGGAAATATTGCAATGTAAATTATAAAAAACTTGAAATTAAATCTGAATAATACAATATTCAAGTTTGAAATTTAATGAAAAGTAAATAACCATATCATAATACAAATTCCTAACCTTCCTACAGGGCCAGTTACAAAAACTTTACACAATGCCAACACTCACCCTAATACAATGAATTAAAAATCACCGTTTCGTCTTACGTATCTTTTCGACACAATTTGCTTTGGGGCACATAGTCACTTAGGAGAGTACACACTATAGGTACTAAACCTTTTTATCTTGGAATTCTAAGTGGATATATATTCCCAAGATAGAATTCGGTATTAAATGCTATTCGTGGGTGATATTTACATTGATTGAAATCATGTGTGCTTGTGATATATGTTCATTTAAAATAACCACGCGATACAAACTCACGATTCAGCTATCATGGTGGAGATGGGTTTATTTCAAGTCTATAAACAGATTTCTGAATTCGACAGGAATATGTACAGAGATTTGTCATAAACTTTTTATCTCTCTTGATAGCTCAGTCGGTAGAGTCACTGTAGGCATGTTTTCCAGCAGAACAGGTGTGGGTTCGAATCTCCACCCGGCCAGAAGCTGTTACCATAAAATGAATTCCACGTGGATATATATTCCCAAGATAGAATTCGGTATTAAATGCCATTCGTGGGTGATATTTACATTGATTGAAATCACGTGTGCTTGTGATATATGTTCATTTAAAATACCACGTGTTACAAACTGA
>NC_090733.1:5433275-5448275 GCF_036898095.1 Palaemon carinicauda | reverse complement strand
CTGGGAAACTTCTTTCCGATGCGTAGACCAATACCTGTCATCCAACCGTAACCTTTCTGTTTGTACTTTTCATGCCAAACCTTTTATTCGCTTGTCCTTGTCTCATTTTCACGTCTCCTTGGGAAAATGTCCTTAACTTGCCGTTTCCTTTCCTCAAATACTTGACATTTCCTTCATCCGTTTCCTCTTAATCCTTTCTTTTTCCTGCCAACATTTTCTCTGGTCCTGTGCTGAAGGGTCTTGCAACCTGTCTGTTCGTATCCTTCCTACTAAACCGTTTCTTTGTCTGTTCTTGAATTGTTGTCTTCTCGCTTTTTAGGGAAAATTTTCCTATCTCACTGATTGTTTTTCCAAAATTTTTGACAATTCTTCTTTCCGTTTTCTCTCGATCCATCTATTTTTCTACTATCATTTTTTTCGGTCTATTCCAGAAGATTTCTCCTCGTACTTTCATCGGGTGTAAGGGAGCTTCCTTGATGTACTCGTTGAGCTTTTCCGCCGTTTGACATACGTGACATGCACAGCAGAATTGGCTCACGTCCTTATGCATGCCAGGACAGAAAAAGTGTTTCATTATCTTCTCCGTCATTTTCCTGATCCCCATATGTCCCGTCTCGTGCGCGATGGCAATCACCTGTCTTCTCAATGATGCGGGAACTAGTATCTGTCAATATATCCCCCATTCGGCATTTTGAGGGATATCGGCGTGTCTATGCTTCCTCACAAGGAACCCATCCTTAAGATAATAACAGATCGGAGACTGTTGTACGTCCGTCCTGTCCACCACACGATACAATAACTTGGTTAACATTGTATCCTTCCGTTGCAATCTTATCAGCATATTCCTACTAATTTTTCCTACTTCTAACGTTGAATTTACTAATACTTCTATGTCCAATTCTTATTTGTCTATTTGTCTGCCCATCTGTCGCACCTTTTCACTCGGGCTTACTCTTGATTTCTCTTCTTGCTTACCATTAAGGGAATCCTCTTCTTCGGGAAACAAATCATGCAAGTTCATTGCTCCTTTGATTTCTTCTTCTTCTATGTCCACTTGTCTGCTCGTCTGTTGCTACTCATCGCTCGGGCTTGCTCGAGGCTTCTCTTCTTGCCTACTTTTAAGGGAATTCTCTTCTTTGGAAAACAAATCTTCTAAGTTCATCACTCCTTTGATTTTTTCTTCTTCGTTGGCAGCCACTTCATTCTTCATACTCCTAGTTGTAACATCACTAGGAACCAGAGACAGGTAGTCTTTGCGTTCAGTCGTAGGACTATACCTCATTGGTTTCTCCGTTAAAATGGGACAAGGCACGAACGGCGCTCCACCAACCTCATAACCCAGCAGGACGTTTACTCCTTCGATAGCCATTGCATCCTTAACCCCAAAGTCAAAATTACCTGTCACCAACTCACATGATAGTTTTAAACAGCAAATAAGGGTGACCTCCTCAACTCCTATTCCCTACAAAATAATTTTGTCCCCTGTGAGAGACTGTTCCACCATAGGATGTACTCCCTGAACAACCACGCTATGGTTATAACCTGTGTCATGCAATATCCTGACCGTGGTTCACTCACTACCATCTATTGCTGCTAACATATCTTCATAAATATATGGTTTAAAGGTACTATCGCATTCTACTTAGGGTTAGTACCAGTGCTGCTTCAGTTATAACTGTTAAACTTGTTCCCGTAGTTATTTCCGAACAGGTTTTCATGATTAGGAGAATACTTGACACTTGGTCGGAGTGACTGTTGAAACTTTGCGCCCAAGAAGTGTTTACGACTGATAATATTGTAATCTTCACTCAGCAAAGCAGCTTTATCGAGTTTTTTTTCGTCTCGCTCTCTCAAGTACGTTCGAATGTGTTTAGGAATTCCTCGTAGATACTGCACTAGTATTATCAATTCTTCTAAATCAGCCTTTTTTCATTACATTAGCAGCTTCTGTCCATCTCTCAAAACATCGTCGTACCTTATAAGCGTAATCCAGGGAAGTCATTTTCTCATCCTTTCTCGAACTTCGGAAAGTTTCATTATAATATTCAGGGGTCATCTGATACACTTGCAGCACACTCCTCTTCACTTCTTGATATTCCATGCTCTGGTCTTGAAGAGCATACTCTGCAATAACACAGACCATTTATCTTTTACCATTCATAGTCGCTGCAACCGTTTCAAAATGATCAAAGAACTCATCTAGGGATTCTTCTTTGAACCTTGGAATTAACCTCTAGGCTTCCGTCACATTAAACACGGGTTAGTGCCTAGCAGGAGTCGTTTCGTTGTCCGTCTGCACTTTTAACTGAGCACAGGCGTGCATTAATTCTAACTCCCGTGTATACCTGTCTTCCATCTCTTTTTCTTCTCTCCTTGCTTCTATTAACCTTGTGTGTCTTGCGATCTCTCTCTCTTCTTCTTCTCTCTTTGCTTTCATTTCTTTCTCTCTTTCTTCCCATCTTGTTTCAATTTCTTTCGCACGTCGTTTTTATTCTCTCTCTTCTTTCTCTCGTCCTGCCATCATCTTCAACCTGATCAAATTCTGTTCTGCTGCAATACATCAAATCTCAGCTTCTACATCCTTATCTGCTGTCATTCCTTCAGTTTGAGCGTCAACCGGTCCTTCCTTTGCTAAAAATTCTTCCTCAGCTTCCTCCAACAGTTCACGAGCTGCCACAATATTCTTTTCCTAAAACTATCGTTTATCAATGCTTCTAAGGCTAGACATTTGATTTGGGCCTTATTCATCCCACTCGTAGCATGGCCACCACATGCCATTAAGATTGAGAACCACTAAGCTTTAGTTACATTACCTTCTGAAAATTCCTGAACACTTGGGTTACTTAAACACTCTTGGATATTCAACTGTTCCATCTTGTACTTTTACAATAATTAATGCCTCTCTAAAAAATAACTACAATTGTTCAATTTCTTTCTAACAATGCATATATTTTACATTTTTGGGTTATATTAAAGAATCTATTCAGCTTTCTATCTTTATTCTTTAACTAGGTGCAATACAAAACATCAACATAGTGGGTTGAGAAACATCAAAATTGACCTCCGAAAAATTTAGCAATATTCGGTCAGTCATAGTTTTTCACCGACGACATTTATTTATTTCTAAATGATTGAATTATCATTAAAAATACACAATTTATTCCCAATTTCCATATAGAGCAAATTTTTCATATATACCTCTTAATTTATGTTTTACATAGAATATTCACATTCATTACGTATCTTTTAATATCCTGTTTTTATCAAGAAAATTCTAATCATTCCTCAAGATAATACAATAAACCATAAGCTCATATCCCTTATAGTTTAAACGTCCCGAAGCGCACAAAAAACTTCACTCTGAGAGTGCACTTTTCACCCTTGGCGAAAAACATTATTAAGTGCGTCCTAGCGTTACTGGACCCCCAAAAGCATTTAAGGATCTCTCTCTCTCTCTCTCTCTCTCTCTCTCTCTCTCTCTCTCTCTCTCTCTCTCTCTCTCTCTCTCTCTCTCTCTCTATATATATATATATATATATATATATATATATATATATATATATATATATATATATATATATATATATATATATATATACATTAAGGGGTTCGTTCAGAATTGCTGTAATTAGTTTTCATCTGCTTATCATTCCAAGAATATTTTGTGTATCACAATCAACCAACCAGATTGCAGATAGTTTCTCATTTGAAACATCCAAGCGAAACTGCTTTCAACTGTGCTCAATTTCTTGTTCTTTGGAAAATCAGTCTTAATTCAATCTTGGAAATAGTTTCAATTTCATTTCCACTTATACCAAAGTTTATAGTGTTTAGGTTATTACGATTTATTATCATATAATCCAGCGGCAAGGCAGCCAAATGTTTTTTTTTTTCTTAGGGTGGTATGTTAATGATAACTATCTAGCTTAGGTTAACACATTATCAATAAACAAGATATTTTTAAGAAAGTCAAATCAAAATTATAATTCTGGATATTTCAAAAGATGTTATATAATCACCTACAAATCATTTTTTATACTGCTTTGTTAGTTATCTATTTCCCATTGCCTATATGAATAAATGAATAGAGGTAATGACAGCCGGAAGAATATCCACAGTAATCCGTTTTTGCAATCTTTGAAGCAGATACTTGTTACCTCAGAAACAAATGGTAGATCTTGTTTATAATAATTCTACCTTGTCCAAGAATCCATCTGACTTGGATGAGATGCGAGTTTATACAACGGGAGAGCAATGAATATAGAACAAATTTAAGAGATTACTTTTTGAAAGTCATAAGATTCATGACAGTTTCTGCGTGACTTTTTCAAATGTTGAAGATTTCACTAAGAACATAATTTGTTTTTTTCAAAAAGAATCAATTGGTCGCTGAAGGTCATTGCTTTAAATCAAATCAAAATTAAAGCATCAGTCATGACATTATCTAGTTTCAGCATCATATTCATGAAGTTATGATCAGATGGTTCTATTTAAATCTTATATTTTTCATATATTTTATTTGAGAAAACATGAATTTTAAAGAGCTGAGGCAGCGCTCCCATCGACGACGGACTTATAGCAGGCACTGGGACCGTAACCCCGACATCACCCTCGCAGCACTAGGGAACAGCGGCATTGCAGCTGAGGTCATTGGCCCGTGCCCCATATATTATAATGGCCGGCTAGGAATGTTAGTAATTAGGATTGACCTGCCAGATAAATGCATTCGAGCGCTGATCAACACAGGAGCCAGCGTTTCACTGATTGAAAAAACTTTCCTCAAACCCACTACAGTAGGCGTCTTCCCTCGTCCTTGATAATTCAGGAGGAAATAAAATATGCATAAACCATAAAATTATCGTCAACTTTGAGGTGGGATCTGTGAAGTTTACACATGATTTTTTTGTCTCCCCCACCTTGGGAATTCCAGGAATAGATGCTATTTTAGGTATAGATTTAATTTCATGTAATCAAATATGCATTTTTGGAGTAAAAGATACAATAAGAGTAAAAGCAAGAGGGTGTATTTTGCCAATAGAGAGTCATGAGAGAGTAAGTGCTTGTGCGGGCATGGAGAGACATTTAAGTAAGGTAACTGTTTCATCTGAGAGAGGAGAAGTGTTGTCTCTCCAGACACTTACGAGCATATCAGTGACCCCATGTCACCCTCTTCCGGAAGGAACCGAGGTCGTTGTTATATCCCATGACAATTGGGCGTATGTAATTAGTGAGAGCAGATGCGAGTAGCGTAGGTATTGGCGGCGTAGTTTCCCAACGAGATGATAAACGTATAGAGCGACCCATTGGTTTTGCTTCTCGGGCATTAAAAGGGGCAGAAAAGAATTATAGCAGATGCGATCGAGAGGCTTTGACTATTCTTTAGGTTCTAGTGAGGCATCGGTTCTTTTTATTAGGACAGTCGATTGAGTTGCAAAGTGATCATTGCCCCTTACCTCACGTAAGGGGCGATGATCACTTTGCAAAGGGGATTTGACCTCTTGACGAGCGAGATTGATTGAGAGATTGTTAGAATTTAATATTGTTATGCATTATTGTAATGTACTATATTCTTTCAAGTGTTGCAGGTATTGCGCAATATTGCATGAATAAGACATGTTATGCTTTAAACATAAGAGTAATGATTTGTTTTGGTATTAGGATTCAAATATTTGTTGGTTACCTCAAAGATAGGATGTGATTCTTTATAGTTTTGTACTGGAGTAGGATTTAAGTCTTTTCAGAGCGATGCTCTTTTGTTTAGCAATGTTTTGGTTTGGCAGATTGTGTAAGACGCTCCACATACACTTGGGAGTTAGCTGTCACAGAGTGAACAGAGTACAATGTAGTCTTTTATACAGTAAATGTATTTTTAAGAATACCAACGTATTATTACCCATCAAGCCAAAATCGACGACATCAGATGGGATCAGCTGAGAAATAATTACTAACAATTGTTCATCTATGTTCCAGGTAATTATTATGGTTAATAGAACTTCCTACCAAAGTACCAAATCGAACATTGACGACATCAGATGGGATCAGCTGAGAAATAATTACTAACAATTGTTCATCTATGTTCCAGGTAATTATTATGGTTAATAGAACTTCCTACCAAAGTACCAAATCGAACATTGGCGACGTTTAGGACGACGGACAAGCAGGGAGAAGCAAGCAGGGAGAAGCATTGGACCCTATGCACAAGGACGGCCAGCACAAGAGAAGGTCTTATGTACATCAGGGGACAAGAGTGAAATCGCCCAATGAAGATTTTACCGGCAGCAGAATAGGAATTTCATCAAATACACAAAAGGGTGAAATTTAAAGTTGGGTAGGTAGGAAGTACACTTGTGACTGCAGAACCGTAGCTTAACCTACCACAGTTATTAAGGTAAGCAAACAAAATGCCTTTTAATATCGAACACCCTCTAGGTTTCAGCATCACTGCTGAGCCTAATTTTGTTGCAACACGATGGCAACAGTGGTGTGAGGAATTTAAGATTTATTTAGAAGCATTAGGGAACATGAAGGATGCACAAAAAAAGGCATTATTATTTCATACAGCAGGTAGGGAAGTTCGGGAAGTGTTTAAGACTTTGCAGCCTACAGATGACACAAGTGAAGCTGCAATTAAGGCTCTTACCACATATTTTGCTCCTCAGGTCAATAAATTTTTTGAAAGATACCAGTTTTCAGCGCAGGCTTATCAGAAAGAAAATGAAAGTTTAGATGCATTTGTGACTAGACTAAAGAATTTAGACGTTTCATGTGAATTTCTAGAGTTAGAAAATGTTATCATAGATCAAGTAATTGCACATTGCACGTCAGAAGAGCTAAGAAAGAAATTATTGCAAGATAAAGATTTAACATTAGAAAAGGTATTGATAACAGGCAGAGCTTTAGAAACATCAAATAGGCAAAGTAACATAATAGGTAGTTCTACAAGCAATAGAATGGAAAATTCTAAAATTAATACAGTACGTTCTAAGTGGAAAACCAATGAGAATCAGAGAAGGAATATGTCAAGGCCTAGTCATAGAAAAGTGCCTAACACTAATGTTCATAAATATCAGAATCAGGCTTATACACAGAAACAACAGGAAAAACCCAAGTGTTTTAGGTGTGGTAAAACTGATCATCTTGCATACGAAGCAAAGAAATGCCCTGCTACTGGACAGACATGCCAGAATTGCAGAAAGCTGGGTCATTTTGCAACTGCTTGTAGATTTCCTAAACAGTACTCAAAGAAAATAAATGCTACAGTTGATACTATGGGTCAAGAGAATAATGAGGAAAATGTTCATGATAATCAGGTTAGTTCAGAAACTGATTTTGCGTTTCACATATGGTAGAAGTAATCATCAATGGTAAACCAATTTTGATGCAAGTTGACACAGCAGCCGATGTATCAATTATGTCTGAGAAAATGGCTAAAAGCATTCCTAATTTGTTATTAGAAGGTACAAATAGAGTTTTGAAAAGTTATAATGGTTTTGATATTCAGGTAATAGGTGCTTCGAACGTAGAAGTACAGTACAAAGACCAGAAATTAGAGAGAATGCCATTAACAGTAGTAAAAGGTAATGGACAAACTTTGCTAGGTTTAGATTGGCTACAGTATTTGAAGTTAGATTGGCCTAGTATTTTGAAGGTTGCAGGTAGACAAGATGAAAACAAAAATGAAATGTCTATGGATAATATCATATCAGAGTTTCAAGATGTATTTGAAGATGAAATAGGTACAGTAAAGAACGCAAAGGCAATTTTAGTTTTGAAACCTGACAGTTCTCCTAGATTTTTTGCTCCGAGACCAGTACCGTATGCATTGAAAAGTGCAGTTGAAACAGAAATCAGGAGATTAGAAAGTGAAGGTTCTTGGGAAAAGGTTACATATTCAGATTGGGCTACACCATTAGTTCCTATTGTGAAGGAAAGTGGACAGGTTAGGTTATGTGGAGATTACAAAGTAACGTTAAATCCACAACTGCAAGTAGCTCAACATCCCTTACCAAATCCGAAAGACAAGTTTGCAACTATGTCAGGATGCAGTGTTTTTTCTAAATTAGATTTAAGACAAGAATTTCAACAGCTTCCCATGGATGAAACTTCACAAGAATTATGTACAGTAAATACATCCTTAGGTTTGTTTAGGCCAAAGAGATTACCTTAGGATTTAAGTCTTTTCAGAGCGATGCTCTTTTGTTTAGCAATGTTTTGGTTTGGCAGATTGTGTAAGACGCTCCACATACACTTGTGAGTTAGCTGTCACAGAGTGAACAGAGTACAATGTAGTCTTTTATACAGTAAATGTATTTTTAAGAATACCAACGTATTATTACCCATCAAGCCAAAATCGACGACATCAGATGGGATCAGCTGAGAAATAATTACTAACAATTGTTCATCTATGTTCCAGGTAATTATTATGGTTAATAGAACTTCCTACCAAAGTACCAAATCGAACAAATGTAATAGGATTTCACCACATAGAAGGTAAAGCTAACAAGGTAGCTGATGACCTCTTTAGAGGTGCAGTAATAAGAGTAACAACTAGGGCAGAAAAGAGGAACGAATAACGAAACCAAAATATTGAAGACCCCCATCAAATTAGAGAAAATAGAGAACGGGATGTGAATTCTCCGGAGGAGCAATCGGAAGCGGAGAGAGAGAGAGAGAGAGAGAGAGAGAGAGAGAGAGAGAGAGAGAGAGAGAGAGAGAGAGAGAGAGAGAGGGGGGGGGGGGGGGGAGATATGAGCGGTGAAGGTGAATATATGTGGGTAGACGGGGACATGACCAGGGGTGTTCAGAATGAATTCCCTGATGATGCGGGTGTGATTGACTTGGGGGGTTGGGACATAAAAGAAGTCCGAGAGGGACAGAAAAAAAGAGGAATGGATGGAAAGATTGCAAGCACTGATTAAAGGGGAATCAGAGAGTTATCCGTCTTTTCTGAATGTGCCTCGTGAGAATTTTTCTTATAGAAAATTATATCTTATATTGTGCTTATGAGGAGAGGAGGGGAGGGGAATTTTGTGCACAGGTAGTTCTTCCCCCCTCTTTAATTAATCGAGCTATCCACATTGTACATGCAAGTCCGTATGCAGGGCATTTAGGGATTGATAGAGCATTAAGGAGAGCACGTGAATCCTTCTTTTGGTTAGGAATGAAAAAAATCTATATAGAATTTTATGAAAGGTTATTATGCTTGTATCTGTTTCAAAGAACATAAAAACACTGTTCCGGAAGCCAGAAAGTAGCCTGTGATTCCTATCAAATTTTATAAAGTGCATATGGATGTGATATGACCATTTCCTACTGGTTTAACACAACATAAGTATACATATGCATTTGTCGATCCATTTACTTGGTACAGTCATTCTTACGCAATGATGGATAAATCAGCGAATTCATTAGCCCAGGTGCTGTGCTCTTTCATTACTAGGTTTGGTTGCCCCAAAAGTTTGATAACTGATAATGGTCTCGAGTTTATAAATAAGGTGGTGAAACCGGTCACGGTATTGATGAAAATTGAACACTTTTCAGTGACCGCATATAGGCCTTCAGCTAATGGCATAGTGGAATTGCCAAATAGGGAAGTAGTCCGAATTTTTCGTTACTTAGTTGCTGATGACCCCTTTCATTGGCACGCCATGCTTCTTACAGCTGAGCTAGTTTTGAGCATTGTATATAATGCTTCGCTCAGGGACACGCCTTTCTTTTTAGTGTATGGACAGGACCCTGTGTTACCATATACGTTCTCATTAATTCGCAATAATAGCCAAATTATTCAACTGAGCAATACTGTGTATATTCATTAAATCTTTTGAGGAGCGTAATGAACACCACTGAAAAGTTTTTGAAAAGAGCTAATGAAAAACACAGCTGAAAGTATGATGGTCGGTTAAAAACCGCACCGGTAAAAGTTTTTGTGGGCGATCGTGTTTACTTAAACTGATTACAACCTAGGAAACACAAACTGGAGCCAGCGTATTTGGGTCTGTACCGAATAAAGATGGTTAAATCTACCCTGGTTGTGATACAATGCATTATTAATGGCACACATACATGTGGTGCCTGAAGAGTTAGTTTTCAAAAGTGTCAATCAAGTTGTTCCTCCTAACCCCTGCATGCGTGACATTCATCAAGTTGAGTATAATTTTTTTTTCCTTTGCTGTTGTTGTTGTTTGAACAGACCTCAATTCTTCTTTTAACGTGTTTTCAATAAACTTGATGATAACCATGTGTTCTTATGTTGATGCTTAATGTATGCATAAAGTGTTGTAATTTTGCTGAGTGTGGCAATACCTATGACATTATGTTGAGTGAAAACAATCAGAGGGTAAATAGGTCAGGTGAGATCTGTCAGGCGGAGGCTGTAATATTCACGTACTTATATGATTCCTGGTTGCTGGGAATGGCAAGTGGGTGCGGGATTTGGGCTCAGCCTTGAGGATAGGCAGTGTTAGAGAATGTGCTGATGTGAATATCTTATACTTAATAATATATGAGAAGGGTGGGAAGACGAATGATTTTCTCGGGAAAACGGCTAGGAGACAACGGTTGATAGTTGCAAGTGCAAGTGTAGTAGTGATCTTAAATAAATGGCGAAAAGGTGGTGATGAGTTGCGTTGCGAAATTGTGCCGTAAACCCAGACAAGTAAAATCAAGTGATAAAGGAATATCTATTCGTAACCCTGTCTTGCCAAAAATTCGGTATTGCCCTCAACCAGAGGAGGTTATTGATGAGGTTGCGTAAGAATGATGTTGATATTTTTTTTTTTTTTTTCACATTAGGTATTCTGTATTTTAGTTGCTGAGGTCTTAAGAAGAAATAAGTGGAATTATTTATATTGTATTGTGTACATTTTTACATGAAATATCTAATTTTTAATTTTTTTGTGGAAGATGTGTTATTTTTGGGGGTGATTTCTATATTTGTATATTTTATGTTGCATTTCTGTTTAGTACATGCCATGCCTATTCCAGGTTGGAGAGTCCTCCATATATCATAGATTAGTGAGGGCAAGTGCGCACCTCTTCCCGGAGTGAGGAACTTGTCCTAATGTCCTAATTCTTGTAAGAAGATATGTGCTGTACGTCGAGGTAAATGAATTCTATAATCATGAGAATTCCACAAAACATATAACTCAGCATGTTGTTATGTTGTTGTAGCAGAATGCATTTTGATAGCGAGGGGTAGTTAGTTGCCTTTGTGCTTTCTGTGAGACAAGTCGCTCGCCTGAGAGTGTGTGTTGTACAGAGTACTTTCGAACCTTTTGTAATAAAGTGAAAAAAACCCATGTTCCGATGTCTCATTACCTGTGGACATGGGACATACACACACACACACACACACACACACATATATATATATATATATATACATATACTTTATATATATGTATATGTAAATTTATATATATATATATATATATATACTGTATATATGTATATATAAATATATATTATATATAATCATATATATATATACATATATATACTGTATGTATATATGTATATATATATATATATATATAGAGTATATATATATTGTGTATATATATATATATAGAGTATATATATATTGTGTATATATATATATATATATGTGTGTGTGTGTATATACTATATAAATATACTGTATATATATATATATATATATTTATATATATATATATATATATACATATATATATACATATATATATATATATATATATACTATATATACAGGTATATATATAAATAAATGTATGTATGTATATATATATATATATAACATATATATATATATATATATATATATGTACTGTATATATGTGTGTACCGTATAAGTATATATGGTCAGTCTCTATATCATCGTGACTGTCCTTTTCCTCTGTTATTCAAGAACGACCTTTAAACCTTGAAACCTTTAAAGATTTCTTCCATTTTCGATGACATCCGATATCACTACGGTGTTTTCAATCGGTTCTACCAACGTTGAACAAATGGTTAAACTTGTTATTTCTATCGGTTTAAATCGCCATTCCCACTCGTCATATCCATATCATTCTCTCTCTCTCTCTCTCTCTCTCTCTCTCTCTCTCTCTCTCTCTCTGGCTGGCATAACAAGAATTTCCCAGGGCATACGGGCTGAAGTTATTGGTCTTCGTCCTTTTGATTGGTTTCATTTCTAGTCCTCGAGTCTCATCTTCTCCGGTATCACCGCAGGAATTGAGATCCAGAAGTATTTTCATTCCATTAAGGAACGAATTCGCTTCCTTGAAAGTATATAGATCAAGGTCAGATAAGTTCGCTCGGTGTAAAATCGCTTTCTGAACACGTCTCTTCTACGATATCGCCGCGTCGGAGGTAAAGCCTTACTGAGTGTATAAATATATGTTCAACAAAAAATTACAAATAGGTCTTTTTATTTTCGTTTTATTCTGTTATAGACGTATATATGTGTTAATAATGGAAATGTTTATAATCAGTCCTAGAACAATAATGGAATATTCAGGACATTAGTGCTTTACATCAATTATGAAAATGATTTAGATTATGATACCCTGTTTATGCCAAAAAAGCTGAAGTGATTTAATAATAATTTTCTTAAAAAATAAATCGATTTATAGGATTCTGGTTTCACATATGTACAAACTATATTCAAGAGTTTTTCACCTTAATTGTTGTTGATTAATTATTGTTTTAAAACATAACTACTCAAAATCTTATATCTATAGAGATGAAGACTATTTATTTTTTGTTACCTCTACTAAATAAGAAAAAAAAAGTATTGCACGGCACCATCATATTTAAAGGTAGCATGTTGGCCAAGGCACTAGGCACCCATTAAGATACCGCTAACGTTATTGGGTCTTTTGACTAGCCAGACAATACTACATTGAATCCCCCTCTCAGGTTACAGCTCATTTTCCTTTACCTACTCATACACAGAATATTCTGGCCTATTCTTTTCACAGACTCCCCTGTCCTCATATACCTGACAACATTGAGGTTACAAAATAATTCTTCTTCACTAAAGAGATTTACTACTGCACTAATTGTTCAGTGGCTACTTTCCTCTAGGTAAGGGTAGAAGAGACTTTTAAGCTATGGTAAGCAGCTCTTAAACAAGAATAAATCTGCCAAATCAAACCATTGTTCTCTGGTCTTGTGTTGTGCCCCAGTCTTTGAACCATTGTCTTCCACGTCTTGGGTTAAACTTCTCTTGCTTGAGAGTACACTCAGGCACATTATTCTATATTCTCTTCCTCTTTTTTTTCTATTTGAAATCGTGTTGGGCATGCTTAATAGATGGCCCATGGCTGCCTGGGTTTATCAACAGGTTGTCTTTGCTTTATCAGTTTCTTCATCTTCCTTACAAGTACTTTATTTTAAAACCATCTTTACTGTCCTCCCTTCAGTTGAAGTGGCTACATGGAGTGTGCATAGCCATGCATGATATGTCGGCTATGCATTGTTGAGCAATTTTATCCGACTTTTAGCTCTACTCTATGGGTTATATCATTCACTTTATATATATCTATGTACATATTGTTTTTTTATCATTATTCCTAAGTTAGTTTTCAGTATGATGAATCCTTTTTATTGCTTTTAATTCTTACCTTGTTTGCAAGCATTGAATGAAGTCCAGGACCAGTACACCCTAGGCTTCGCCAGTGTCGTCTACTATATTGCAATGTGTGGTCTGCAGTTGCGTTCATATAGTATGATATTCTTTCACGTTCATAAGATTTGTTTTCTCATATGAGGCACTCATCTGAGCTCCTTAGTATTTGTTTTAAGAAACCAGTAATTTCTAAAGGATATGCCATCCTTAGGGAAAGGGAAATGTCAGTGTATATTAGGACTGATTACCCTGCTTCACATTAAGTCCTGCTATGGATATAGATGTAAGGATATTTAGGTAATAACAGCTTGTGGCAGGCATAACAGCTTCAATTTGTATTTGATCTACAGGAATCAAGACATGAATGATTCTATCTTCGATTATATTTCTACAATTATTGCTAAGAAAGAAGAAGTGGATAGAAACGCCTCTTTTGCTTTCGTTGGTGATTCCAATGCTCACCATAGGGAGCAGTTAGATTCTGTTTGTCTTACTGTTCACTATGGCTTAACAGCTTTGAACTTTGCCTCTTAATCCGGTTATGAGAAAATCATAAGTGAAGCTACTCACAGATAAGGTAACTGCT
Organism: Palaemon carinicauda; assembly: GCF_036898095.1. Taxonomy (NCBI): domain Eukaryota; kingdom Metazoa; phylum Arthropoda; class Malacostraca; order Decapoda; family Palaemonidae; genus Palaemon; species Palaemon carinicauda. Next base: position 5,434,077 of record NC_090733.1, on the reverse strand, counting down.
TAGACCTAGTATACACTGACGCCCCTGGCGTTATAATAAATAAGGATGGTTCTCCAACTTGGACATTTGATCACGCCTTCATTTCATTAGTAGTGAGAGATGAGAGCCCTGTCCCTGATTTATCATATCCTTGTAAGATTTATATAAAATCTCAAGCAGACTGGAATGGCATTTTGAGTGATTTTCATTTACCTTGCATTGGTCACAATTGTATAATAGTGTTGAGCTCTTGTTTTATTGAATGAAAATTTGGTCAACACAATTAAAAGGCGTATCCTTTCTCGTGTGCTAAAGTATTGTGTGTAAAACAAATCTTGGTTCAATGATGATTTGGTCCTATCATCTGTGTAAGGATAACAGATGAGATTTGACTTGTAATAACTATATTCAGCTAAGAACTTTTGCTCAGAGAGCTTATACTTCAACTGATAAGGAATATAATTCAACCATAAAAGAAGCCCTTTGTTGTACAACCGTAGAAAATATGGGGTGGACTATCTTTAAATCTGCACTTTTTGGTGTAGATGTAAAAATTCCTCATGTACTCATTGTACAAAGGAAAAGGCAATCCTTTTGGCTGATGTGTTTGACAGTAAGCACAGTAATGCTTAACTCGATCTAGTTTAGCCTATTTGTGTGGTGAAATTTAAGTTCTCTTGAGAAATCTGGATGCTTATGGACCCGAAGGTTTCTTTTTTTTTTTTCTTCTTTTTTTAAATAAAGACTGCATATTTCTTAGCTCCTAAGTTATCTGCTATTTTTATACAAGTTAACAAAAAGAGGTTATGTTAACACTTATTGG
>NC_090733.1:5425775-5428275 GCF_036898095.1 Palaemon carinicauda | reverse complement strand
GGGAAAATAGAACATTTTAAGATCAGTAACAACATTCAAAGAATATTTTCTATATCAATTATAAAGACTTTAACAAAACAAGTGGAAGAGAAATAAGATGGAATAGTGTGACCAAGTGTACCTCAAGCAAGAGAACTCTAACCCAAGACAATGGGATACCGTACAGAAGCTATGGCACGGCCCAAGACTATAGATCAATGGTTTAATTTTGAAGTGTCCTTCTCCTAGAAGAGCTTCTTACCATAGCTGAAGAGTCTCCTCTACCCTTACCAAGAGGAAAGTGGCCACTGAACAATTACAGCATAGTAGTTAAAACCTTAGGTGAAGAAGAATTGTTTGGTAATCTCAGTGTTGTCAGGTGTATGAGGACCGTGGAGACTCTGTAAAGAATAAGCCAGACTATTCGGTGTATGTGTAGGCAAAAGGAAAATGAGCGGTAACTAGAGAGAAGGATCCAATGTAGTACTGTCTAGCCAGTCAAAGGACCCATAACTCTCTAGCAGCAGTATCTCAACGGGTGGCTGGTGCCCTGGCCAACCTACTACCTACTATATATATATATATATATATATATATATATATATATATATATATATATATATATATATATATATTGATGCGTGAACTTAATTACCAAAAACATTTCTTGACGATTTCAGTCAATGGTTTCTCAATTTTGATAATTATTTGTTATTCATTTTGTCAATTACCCCATTATGTTTTATATCTTATCTTTATTTAATTTTCTTTTTTTACTTTACCATTTAATTTTCCTGCTGTTCTGGATTTTCCTTATTGGAATCCCTTACCTCGTAGAATTGTGCTCTTCCGACAGGCGTTTCAGCGTTGGCCTACAACAGAAAAGAAAGTGACTATAATCATTTTGTTTCGGTATGCTTTCATCCTGGAAATACCTAAAGTTGTTTGTTCGTATAACACGTAATGTAAACGTTAACTTTTGACTCAAGTGTAATTATGAAAATTAATTCATATAAACTCCCTTGTTAGGATGATGATGATTAAATAGAGAATTAATGCTGTTGTAAGTTAAGATCTATTGTCTACATTGTGCAAAAAAAAAAAAAAAAAAAAAAAAAAAAAAGATATTGATGGCAAAGAAACTTTGATCTATGATTTTTCTAATTAAAAACATAAGTGTAGTAAAAGCATCATGTACCATGAGAGGCACTATATTTTCTTTAGCATTCAATGAATGAGCATTGTTAATTGGTGCCCGGATTCTATTGCAGCTTGAATAAATACAACGACCATCCCAAAAGAATACACATTCCAATAAAACTCAGATTAATGAAACATTTACAAACTCTATAGAAATCATATTTTCTCTATATAACCACACTCCACTTCCTCTTACTTCGTTATCTATCAGACGCAGTAGGCGGCGACTCCCGTTCAACTCGCCCTCCAACAGTCGCCCAAGTCCAAGAATAAGCGAGTGGGAGTCTAGCAGGAAGAGTGCAACAGGTCGTTCCGACATAAAACAGCATTAATGAAACATTTACAAACTCTATAGAAATCATATTTTCTCTATATAACCACACTCCACTTCCTCTTACTTCGTTATCTATCAGAAATTCTTCTCCATTATAAACCACAGTGGTAAATGAAATGTCACCGGCAGTGTCCCTTAATTTCCTCCTGCCAACCTTTTTACAACCAGGAGAAGATTAACGAATTCCCCGAATACATACAAGATCTGGAAATCCGTCTGTATGTAATTCAGCATTGAATAATTCACCTGCTTTACTCGCTATCTCTGCAGTCAATTCTATTTCTCTTGTCAGATATTCTTTACTTCTGAAAATATGTTTCTGGCAAGGAGTTCATTCAAAGAACATAAAGGTTCTGTTTGACTATAGGTACTGTATTATTATTATTATTATTATTATTATTATTATTATTATTATTATTATTATTATTATTATTATTACTTGCTAAGCAATAACCCTGGTTTAAAAAGCAAGATGCTATGAGCCCGAGGGCTCCAACAGGGAAAACAACCCAGTGAGGAAAGGAAATAAAGAAATAAACAAACTACAAGAGAAATAATCATCAATCAAAATTGAATTTATTAAGAACAATATCGGCATTACAATAATTCTTTCATTTATAAAGTATTAAAACTTCAGAAGAAAAGAGGAAGATAAATAACATAGAATAATGTGCCCGAGTGTACCCTCAAGCAAACAACTCTAACCCAAGACAGTGGAAGACCATGTTACGAAGGCTATGGCACTGCCCAAGACTAGAGTACAATGATTTGATTTTGGAATGTCCTTCTCCTACAACAGCAGCTTTCCATAGCTAAAGAGTACATATATATATATATTTACTGTGCATACATACATACATACATACATACATACACACACACACACATATATATATATATATATATACATATATATATATATATATATATATATATATATATATAGATATATGCATATACATACACACATGCACACAGACACGTGTA
>NC_090733.1:5410775-5423275 GCF_036898095.1 Palaemon carinicauda | reverse complement strand
GGACGTGGGGGAGACACCGCTATCAACACATCCTCGGCATAGTAGCTGCGGGAGCTTTGGAGCTTGTGGTGGCATGTATGGAGGCAGTAGCCAGGTAGAAGATATTGTGTACCTTTTTCTTGTGTTTGGGCTCCATTTCTGCTGAGCTGGTCTCCCTACGGTAGCTGAGTGTTTGTAAGCTGAAAAACTGTGAAGTCACCTTAAAAGGTACTTAAAATAGTGGAGGGAAGTCAATTCATACACCTTTGGAATGTTTAAATTTATTATTTATTGCAATTGTGTCAAGTGCATAACACAGGGCTCTTCCTCTTCAATAATCAGCTTCTCCATACCTGGATGGGAAATACAGAAATTGCACGTTAGTGGTAAAGCCTAAGAATTAACTTTAAGTATATAGGTAAGAATAATATGGCAAGAAGCATTTATACATGAGAATATGCAAACTGTTACCTTACTGTAAGTAGGTCAAGACAAGAAAAACCAAGAATAACAACCATATCAAGGCCGGATAATCCTATCCTGAATGATACAATATCTGTGTAAGTTTGCATTAAAGGAGATTCTTACAATTCTATGTTGACTTATCTAGAAATGATAAAAAGTAGCTTACCACTATGTACAATAAACCCATGAACAACCTTTAGTAGAGTTGCGAAACCACTCTAAGGACAAAAGAAATCCTCTATAACTATTAAACATTCGTGAATATCCGTATCCTACCGATGGCAGGCAGGAAGGACTGCAATAAGCAGTGACAATGGCTCAAAGAGATTGCTACGATTACCATTCAGTATTTACCCCAAAAATACTTGGTACTCACCGTAGTCCATCCGAGCAAGAAGGGATTGAAGTCAATGCTTTTCTCCACAAATCATCCACTAAGGTGAGTCAAAGTCGAGACGATGATGAACAAATCAATCGAAGGAGGCAGAGTACATCCAGGTGGCCACTAATTACGCAGTCAAAATTATGGAACCAAGGGAATACTTCACAAAAGCCTCTTGAGGGACCCTTGATTCTTAATAACATTATCAGAGCCTCGTCCAAGACATCCTCCAGGAGGACAGGCTCACACTGACGAGGGAAGACGGGCTTAATGGCATACGGGTATGTGGTGGGTCTTACCAAGGATCGCCCGGACTGACCGAGCTACAAAATTTGCTTTCCCAAACAGGTTTGCAGATTGGGGCGGGGCTTCTAGAGCAGAAAACAGATTATAAGGGTAACTCCTTTATTACGGCTGCGTTAAGATTTGATGCGTAACTAGCTCATTAAAGTTATGATCAGTAACTGCATTCATAAAGAGCTGAAATGTTTATAGATAGCTTAATAATAATAATAATAATAATAATAATAATAATAATAATAATAATAATGAGGATTATTATTACACACACACACACACACACACACACACATATATTATATATATATATATATATATATATATATATATATATATATATATATATATATATATTGATTTGCTTATGAAAACTGAATGTTACTGAAAAAACTTAATTTTCAAAACTTTCTTACCATATCTTACCAGTTTCATAGTTCAATTCGTGCAAGTGGCCTACAACCTTTCCACATAAAAGCATCATCCTTACTTGCAAAGCCTGCACATCATATGTCATCAGAATCCCTTTACGTGGGTATAAAAAATTTTCACCTTTCCGCTTATAAAATGTTGAATTAAATCCCACATGTAAACCTTCGAAGTCTTTTTTTTTGTTTTTTTGTTTTTTACCCTTACACGCAAAAGTGATAATTGCGTAAATTTTCAATCAAATGTGCAGGCCTTTAATGTTATTTTGTAAATGACAAAATTGTTTATATTTTCTATAAGATCATGAGTCTCTAAAGTATATTAAAGAATTGCTTATATTTTCAAGAAAATAGTCGAGTCTCGATGTTGTAAATGACAAAACCGTCGATATATTCATGACAATTCTTTGGTATCTTAAGGGTAACGTTGTAAGGTAAAACTGAATGTTGAATGCACAATAGTAAATTTTCTCTTTTATGATCGTAAACGATTCCAAACAGAGTTTTTTTTATAAGTATAAGATAAAAACGTAAAAGATTACTAAGAGTTTTTTTTTCCTTTTTTTTTTTTTTGGTGGGGGTGGCAATGGAATCGTTAATGTAATTGTATTTTCCAAAAGAAAAAACAGTAAAAATAGATCCTCATGTCAGTATGTATTATAATAATGATACAATCCAGTTTAGTCTTGAAAGGACAAAGTAGTAGGCTGGCCGCTGCACCAGCAACCCGTTGAGATAATACTACTAGAGAATTATTAGGTATTTTTTCTGGCTAGATAAGTGGTTCTTAACCTAAGTGACGGGGGGGGGGGGGGGGGCGCATGAGCTGCAAGTGACAAGTATACTGTATATTTTCCCCGGTATGTATTATTTTCTAGATAAGAGCGTGGGGCAGCTCTATAGGGATATGTTCATGAAATGATGCAGAAGTATTGTAGTTACTAACTCTGGGATACCATTTACCGTATAAATTGCCCACACCTCCTCCCCCTTTGATATCTATGCTATCAAAAGGGAATATGCTAGGGCGGATTTATGAACCATGAGAAGAAGTATGCCATATACAGACCTTTATGATAATTTTTTGCAATCGTGTACTAGATCTTTAGTGTAAAAGTAAGAGAGCAGTCCTCTTACAATCACGCTATTTTGAAAAACATCAAAATCAACATGCATCTTATCATTAGAGCCAAAATGGCCAAGCCAGACCTCTGGAAATGTGGAAATCAGCAGAGAAGTACAGTCAATTTTAGGAACTAGAATTCTGCTGTTATTGACAGTAACCTTGATTCCCAGTTAAAGATCAAACAATCACTCATCTAAGTGACTTGGAAGTAGAATTCATCAGAGACTTCATAGATAAAGACGAAATGAGTGAAACTTGGAAATTCATCAGGAACCCATTTCAATATTAGGTAGCGGATGAAGCCCAGGAGTAGTTCCTTGAGCTGGAGTTCAACTCGACGGCTGAAGAAGTCTTCAAAGATATGGATTTAGAGACGTTCTGTATCAAATAATTCTGTTTACCCTCTGATCTCACACCAGGCTCTTCGGATTCTAATAATATTTGGATCCCTGTATCTATATGAAACTGCATTTTCCACGCTAGTTGCTATCGAAACTAAGTAGGGAAACTGTCTGAACGTTGAAGGGTACGCTGTGCAATCACAAGAATTCGTCCACGTATTCAAGATCTGGTAACTGAGAAATGGTGTCAAATATCTGGTAGTTATGAAGCACTTCCCAAATACCTAACTAGCCATGTATTCCAAGATCTCGTAGCATTAATAGATTGTGTCAAATATCTCACTAATGTAATTCATACTCAGTAAATGGACCAAAAAGGATGTTTATTATATTTCTAAAATTGCAGGGAAATTTGTCTATGAATAATAGAGGGCATGAGGGAAAGCGCAGCTCCTAGAGGGGGCGTAATGGTAAGAAGGTTATGAACCACTGTTCATATGGACCCCTCTCAGGTTACGGTTCATTTCTTCTTTGCCTACACATACACCGAGTATTCGGATTTATTCTTTACACATCCCCCCCCCCATTCCTCATACACTAGGCAATGAGATAACCAAAAAATTCTTCACTCAAAGGGTTAACTAATCTAGCTGTATTGTAACCAAGCTGTACTGTAACTGTTTAGTGGTTACTCTCCTCCTTGTAAGGGTAGAGGAGACCCTTTAGTTTTGGTAAGCAGCTCTCCTAGGAAAAGGACACTTCAAAAACAATCCATTGTTCTATGGTCTTTAGTAATTGCATAGCCTCTGAACCATGGTTTTCCACTGTCTTGCGATAGAGTTTTAGCCTAAGTGTATACTCAGGCAGGCCACGGTTTGGACCGTGATTCAGGCAGGCTGTCATATCGGTTTTCTTATTTCCTTTCCTTACTGGGATATTTTCCCTGTTGGAACCCGTGCATGGGCTTATAAGATCATACGCTTCCAACTATGGTTGTAACTTAGCTAATAATAGTAATAATAATAATAATAATAACAATCACGAGAAATTGTTTTACACATTTAGTTTTTTATTGGCTTTGGGTTATCAGCAAATATTTTACATAAAAAATGGTTAGATTTTTCATTTAATCAGATAAAATCGCATAACGGGGGAAGGGTTAATAGGTGAAATGTTTCCTTATTACAGAATTGGAAATACTATTTAAACATAAGGTTTTTATTCAAATTAGCTCTATTTATGTGAAAAACATTGAGTAGATTCAAAGATCAAGGAATAAGGCTGGACAACATAACCTCTCATTGATAATAAAAGAATGTCATTGAAAGTCGGTGTAATCAAAGAATAAGTTACAAAATCTTCACCCAAAAATTTAAATGAAAAGCTAAAATCTTTCCGTAGAATTCACTGAGAGTTAGAGGCGTATTTTGCCTCTTTCATTTTTCCAACCTTGGAGTATAGTCAACATTGACACTACATTAACCTGTGCCAGAGTTTCATTGCTTGAGTAGACACGAGAAAGAGAAGGGAGAGGGCAAGGATGGGGAGAAGAAATGGGTGCTAGAAACAAGGGAACTGTGTGTGTGTGTGTGTGTGTGTGTGTGTGTGTGTGTGTAAGAGAAAAAGGGGGTGGGAATTGTAATGGCTATTTCTTTAATCTACTGGTTCTGTTCATTTATAACCCCAATGTAGAATATCTTCTTAACTGGCTTACATAGTGTATGGATACCATACACCGCTATAAAGGAGAATCATTATTGCCTTGCCATTTAAGAAGTAAACACATTACCATACGTAAAGTGGATGTAACCTTTTTCACTTGGAACGTAAATTTGTCGAGCATATTGAATAAATCTTATATAATTCCGTTATATTGGATAATTTATAAAATTATTTTCTGAATAGGTTAAGCATGTATTATGATTAATTTCACTAAATATGGATTTTAACAGACACAAATATTACTCTGAGCCCGCATTGACTGAATTACTGATCCAATTATGGATGTTTCCAGTAATTCCATGATTCCGTTGTCGCTAAGAAACATTCAAGTTGGAGTTTAACTGTTAGGCTCATTATTATCACCTACGTCTTCTCTGAGTATTCTCTAATATTAGGATTGTTTCGGACATTAGGACGCACCAAACACTTCTATAAATATGCGTAATAGACAATTTTCTCCCAAAAATTTGAACGGAAACACCCTACAGATGTTTTTAGAATATGATTATAAAATATATAATGTATAATTACTAAAATTAGAAGATATGTGTATGCATTGGAAGGAATAAGCTTAATTGCAGGAATATGTTTTTTTAAGGATCATAGTATAAAAGTACATGTGGTGAAGTAAATGACTAAAATAAAGTCGAATAAGAGTAAAGCAATATATGAAGTGATGGGTATAATGCCATGGAGGATGTAGAAGGTCTTGGAAATCTGGGCGTATAATCAATTATTATTATTATTATTATTATTATTATTATTATTATTATTATTATTATTATTATTAATTGCTAAGCTACAACCGTAGTTGGAAAAGCAGGATGCTATAAGGCCAGGGGCCCCAACAGGGAAAATAGCCCAGTGAGGAAAGGAAACAAGGAAAAATAAACTATTTTAAGAACTGTAACAACAGTAAAATAAATATCTCGTATATAAACTATAAAAACTTTAACAAAACAGGAGGAAGAGAAATTAGATAGAATAGTGTGCCCGAGTGTACCCCCAAGCAAGAAAACTCCAACCCGAGACAGAGAAAGACCATGATACAGAGGCTATAGCACTACCGAAGATTAGAGAACAATTGTTTGATTTTGGAGTGTCCTTCTAGAAGAGCTGCTTACCATAGCTAAAGAGTCTCTTCTGTCTTTACCAAGAGGAAAGAAGCAACTGAACAATTACAGTGCGGTAGTTAACCCATTGGGTGTAGAGGACTTGTTTGGTAATGTCAGGGCTGTCATGCCTATGAGGACAGAGGAGAATATGTAAAGAATACACCAAACTATTCGTTGTATGTGTAGGCAAAGGGAAAAAAAAAAACTGTAACCAGAGAGAAGGATCTAATGTAGTACTGTCTGGCCAGTCCAAGGACCTCATTAACCTCTGGGGGTAGTATCTCAACGGGTGGCTGATGCCCTGACCAAATTACTACCTGGAAAAGATATGCTTGGTTGATTGGTCTAATCCAAAATATGATGTGGAGTCTTTCATACTGCTTGATTGAAGAGTATATGCGTCAAATTAAAAAGCTTGTTACGAGCGAATACAGGTAAATGAATATAAAGTTATAAAAGCAAGGGATAGATCGAAGCCGCTGATTAGCTCTTTTGAATGCTTATGAGGAAATGTACGTCTTGGGAGATCAATTAACGACAGGTGAAATTTAGTTACGTAAATGGAAAAGCCAATTGTTTAAAAAATCAGAGCTAATTGATAATGTGAGTCTATTCTATATATTCTATATAAGTACGAAATTTATATCATGACGGCCAAAGTATAAAATTGAATTGTGGAATATCAGAAATCTGAATGAAATTCTCTATTTTCCCGTTAATGCCTTCGATAGTAAAAGATATATCAATGGTCGAATATGTAATGGAGCGTAATACTTTTCTTCTCCGATAACTGTTTTTTTTTTTTTTTTTTTTTTTTTTTTTTTTTTTTTTTTTTTCATGCTCGATTTCTCTGTTTTACTAAGCCTTTCTTCTTCATATTAAAAAGTCAAATTTTCTTTTATCGGATCTAACATAGGGAACGCTCTACGATGCCTGCAAAGATTGTTCCCTTATTGGATATTGTTTTAGAGGAGATATAATGGCACAGGTAACGTTGAAAAACAGCAGCTTGAAGAATATTTGCATTTATTATTACCCCTTCTATAAAAGTAAAGCTTATAAAATGAAAAAGGTTTTGGAGTATAGTGATTTTGTTAGCATACGAATCCCCCTTGGAAAAGACCTGGATGCTTAGAAAACGGTTTGGAAATATCTACATCATAAGATATTTACATTTCTAACATACTTTGAACGTATCCAAAATCATTATAAAGTTCTCAAGAAAAAAATGTAAAAGATGTATAGCAAAAATTAAAGAAAACAGGAGAAAATAGATATAATTCATTATATATTATATATTAACACGAATTCTTTTCCGTCGATGGATGGGTGACAGATAATGTATATTAGATATTAAAAGAAAGAAAAAAAAGCCACTTCTACTGTATGCAGACTGCAGCGAGACTAGCAACCTCATCCTAAAAATCAATTCATAATCATTTGTGACAAACGGTATAAGTGTGGTCTAAGTACTTGAATGCTGTACGTGACTAGGACGACTGACATTGATAGTTCCTGAAACCTTACGGTACTTTCAATTTGGTTGCAATATGCCTTACATAGATTATGGATTCACTCCTGTTATTTCAAATTATCAGCATGAAAGCGAAAAAGATTTAGTCAACACCACACAAACCACGAATATTTTCGTATTAGATTCTGTGGGAAATCTTGACATTTGTATAAGGTCTAGTACAATATAGTCATTACTGTATTAACAATTTTAAGTATTCCAATAACTACATATTTTCTTAAATTAATTGTTCTTAATTAATTGATATTCCTTGCTCAACTTATTCATTATATTATAAAACCATTGTAGGTAGAAACTATATCTATAAGAACAAATTATTAACATAAGAAATTTGTCCAAAAAGAAGAAACCCCATTGCGAAACAATAAAAAATGATCTACAACCTCTAACTAGATCATTGTTTTAGACATCCAAACCCTAAATGAAATCAGTCAGCATTAATCATCAGAAGCAGCATTTAATCATTTTCAGGCTAATCTGTATATCTCATTAAATCGTTATTATGATGCACGGATGATAAACATAAGCAATGAAAGCAATGCCCGAGAAGAGGAAATTATTCAACAGATTATAATTAGTAGTTTCACTGCCATTCTGCAGCATTCAACTGCGACTTAACCAGACGCGTAAAAATCGAGTTGATAGAGCCAAAGTAATAAAGAAGGGGGGGGGGGGGTCATGCCATCTTTTCGTGAGATATAATGTATTACTCAGATTAACCTCATGATCATGTTCCTTTTGAAGAAAAACTGCTGTTTTCGAGGTTCGGACCCTTCTTATTCTTTGATTTTGATTACAAAATATTCAGTGATAAGTATCTGAGATAAGAAGTAGACGGAAAACTAAATCCATTAAAATGTCGAGAAAGAAATAACAAAACTGCGACGAAATTTGCAGATAATCTATCATGAATAAAAGAAAGTAATGATGTTACAGGACACACTTTTCAATTCATTAAATTACCACCTCTCTCTCTCTCTCTCTCTCTCTCTCTCTCTCTCTCTCTCTCTCTCTCTCTCTCTCTCTCTCTCTCTGAGCTGCAAATGATCGCCCATGAATCACTCTACCATGTTATTCTTGACGCAAAAGATCTTATAATATTCCTTGACATTCCTTTCAGTATGATTTTTTCCGCTCATTTATATCTCCGGACATAATTCACCGAGAGCGTTCACAAAGATTATCACAAGCGTCTTAAGCTCCGGAGATTTCCGCGAATGATATACTACTGCCACTCGGCAATAACTCTCCTGTAAGCATTTTATCTCTGCCAACCATGTTGCTAATTCTCTTGCAGTATCGTAACGAAATAATGTACATTAGCAAAGAAAGCTTTTAGGGTTGATAGTGAAATATTAGATAGGTTCAAAAGAAATAAAATGTTTACATATGAAAAAACTTTCCCTAATTCCTCGAACTTAACATCATAAGGAGACAGCAGTGCCTAGAAGCGTAGGAAAACTGTTTCGGTTAGATAGATATGGGTAGACTGAATAGAAAGGATTAAAATTTTCCCTAGGTAGAAAATTAATTGGCAAGATAGAAAGTAAATAGATAGGATAGCTTTGAATAGACAGGATAAAAAACGAACACATTGTGTAGAAATCAACAGGTAAAATAGAAATGGGGAAGATTTACAGAAATGCGTTTTTGATATGAAATATAAATGAGACTATTCAATTCGGTGTCAGTGAGGAAAAAAACAAGAATATACCTTATATATCTAGACAAAGTATGGGACTCGCAACCTCATTCCCTTAAAAAAATACTATCGAATTAATAATTGACATTAAGAGTTCGGTTTGTACAATGACAGCTCAAAATGAGGCCCGAAAAGTTAGCGGAGGAAATGACGGTATTTAGAAAAGCGACACTGAAAACGCGGTAAATGAGAGAAATTGGTTTGAGGAGTTTTGGGGATCACTGGGGGTTTCGGAGGAGATTGGGGTTGTGGTTGAGGGGAGGCGGGAGTAAGCTACTAAGGAAAAATGTGTTGCTGAAATTAACGACTGTTTATATGAACGATTTTCTTTTCCAAGATAACAATGTAGGTAGTTTATCACGTGTCATTGTGTATAAATGTAATCAACACGAATTTATTTAATGGATTATTATTGGAAACTATGTTAATGAGATTCTTCACGAAATTATAGTGTACAAAAAAGGCACACAATGAAAGTACGGTACAAATAGTCAAAATGGACATTTTCTTTATAGAATGTCATCAATTAAGGCCTTGACCTCCACAGCAATTACGGAATTTAATTGCCCTTCAACCATTATTTTCCACGGCAATTTAATCAACTTTAACACTGGTTAACAGAACATAAAACAAACGATCCAATAACTACCTAGAATAATTTCTCTAATAGAATCAAGAGGTTAATTAACCGGTAAAATTATTCCCAAACGTCGTTAATAAGGGAGCTTTGAAATCAGGTAACAAGCATGAAGCAAATTCTAACGCTGAGTGTTCAGTCTTGCATTCACGATGGACAGAAAATGAAATAGAAAAAGGAGAAATAAAACTCCCAGAAAAGTGGAACAAAGCCGGCTAATGGGCAATCAAGATAAAAGGTTTGTGTTGTAGAACCTTACAAAAAACGAGAATTCATTCACCGAGTGGAGCAGTAATCCCGAAAATACTTTATTTTTTGTTTTACTTCACATTTCGTAGTCATTTATGATATCCCACTTACTCTTTTGAAAATTAGCGGATGAATTAGAATGCCTTCTTTTCTTATCTTAAAAAACTATTAAGAGATATAAAAAAAGCCTAAATCACATTTTTCTTCAACATTTCCCAAACTAATCAGACAAGGCTCAACAAACTAATCAGACAAGGCTCAATGTTGGCAGATATGCCAGTCTCAAACATTTTAAACATACATTTATTTCCCTCATTACCTTTTTCTTTGCCAGAATCCATTTTAAACTTCTTCTGCACATTCTTCGCACGTTCTCTTCACCATCACCAATTAACATTGCCAATAGAATATAAAAAAGGAGAATTTGCTTTGGCGGACAGCATCTATTGAAGAAAGGGAGTGTTTTGAGTCTTTCATCAAGCTCTGAAGTTTCTCACCACCATCACCAACCAACACCGTCATTAGAAAATAGAAATAGAGAGATTGCTTAGATAGAGCGCCTCGTTTTGATATTGTGAGTGAGCTTGATAGGGAAAGCACTTTGCCTGGGAAAACTCTTACTACTGTCTAACATTTCACCGTCACTAACTCGTAACGTGAAGAATGTGGTAAATCAGGATTATCGGATGGCTATCCGGCGACCAAACAGACAGTCGACGATGATTAGAGACTTTGCTTCGAAATCGAGAGATACGTCCGATCACTTCAATGTCCAATTTCTCAATCTCTCTCGCATCAATTTCCTCCGAGGGATTTCTTCTGCCATGAAATTTGATGTCAAACTATATACTGAAATGAACGGTAAAGCTCTTAACAATTAGCTACTCTCTTTTGATTAGTTTTGGATTTAAATTTTCGATAAGAATGAAAAGAAATAGTTCTTTACCCTATAGATATATACTGATATCATAACCTAAAAGATTATCTAATCATGAAAATTTATCTGATGCACTAATAAGTTAACATAAAAAAAAAGAAAATCAATGAAATGATGAGAAATATGTGAATGAGTATCCCCCATAGGATGGCCATCCAATTCCTGGTTTATATAACTAATGTGACGGGCCGAGAGAGGCTCTGACTAAGAAGGCAGGATAAAAGCATCTGAGTAACTTTATTACAGAACCCCATCTTATACATACATCAAGTCCAAGCAAGAAGGACTTAAAATATAACAGGCAATTTCATGTTCAACCGACAATCATTTCTGTTGACAGTTACTGGTAAGAAAAACAAACATGTTTATTCAGGTCCCTGTCAGTGCGAGGGGAGAGCGAAGATATAAAGGATAATATATATAAAAAAGAAAAAAAAATGTCATTACTATGTACGATCGTGTGACACATGGTGGTACACTAACTGACTTTTCAGCATGATTTTACTGTATAGTTTACGAAGCCAAATCAAGAAATGCCATACAATAAGATTCTATAATTCCTGAACAACTTTTTGTTGTAGAATTTTTTTTAATCTATGTTTAAATCAAGTAATTTACGGAGAAATTATATCGCAACTAATTCTGCAAATAATAGCAAAAACAGTAATAATTATGATCATCATAGCTGTCACTCGATATCGAGTATTACTGCTTTAAAGACCTTAATAGGTTCTCAAATGAGAAACTAGTCCAATGCTAGATCCACATACTCTTCCACAGTGTTGAGGCTCATAATCAGGAGGTACTGAAAGTTATGAGTGTTCTCGTCTAGCTGATCTTATTACTCTTTTTACATCATTCTCTTGTTTAGGTTTTATTTTCAAGCAGTGCAGTCATGTGCATCTCTTTCCCAGGTATTATTGATGTCACATATTTTCATATTTGTCTTCAGACAATCCTTGAAACGCTTCCTCGGCCCACCCCCTCTGTGGGTTCCTTCGCTTATCTCTGAGTAGAATATTTGTTTTGGAATGGATGTGTCCTTCACTCTACATGGCCAGTGCATCTTAAATTGACTCTGATTGATAAGGGCTTCAATACGTAAGCATTTGAACTCTTCTAAATTGCTGTTTCTAGTTCGATGATATTGCAAATTGATTTTTAGAATTTGTTGCATGTACCACCAGTTTTTATGTGATGTCTATATCTGGCTCAAATCTCTGCGCTACAAAAAAAAAAAAAAAAAAAAAAAAATAGATTGCGGTTTTCGAATACTCTGTATGGCAGCTTCCCGACAGCACATCTCACTATCAATTTTTACATCTGAGAGATGACTGCCAAGATAAGAAAATTCTTAGATGTTATCAAGGGTCTTATTATTTAAGATGGTGTCGGGATTTCCTACTTCGCTGTTTGATGCAGGCTGGTAAAGGACTTGGGTTTTTTCAAACATTAATAGATAGCCCATAATCATCAGCAAAAGCACAAAAGATTCTTTGAAGATCAGCTTCAGTTTGGGCACACATTGCATTATTGTCTGCATAATGGAATTCAATAAGAGTTACAGTTTTGATTTTGGTTCTGGC
>NC_090733.1:5385775-5405775 GCF_036898095.1 Palaemon carinicauda | reverse complement strand
AGTTCCGTTTTAAGAGGATCCATGATTTAGGGATTCATAGATATAACTTCAAACCTGAGTGATAGTTGAGAGGTTGAGTCGAGCAAACACATAGACACAAGTTTAGCAATGAAAGAAAGAAAGAAACTGGAAATCAAAAGTATCAATGGAACGCTTA
Organism: Palaemon carinicauda; assembly: GCF_036898095.1. NCBI lineage: Eukaryota > Metazoa > Arthropoda > Malacostraca > Decapoda > Palaemonidae > Palaemon > Palaemon carinicauda. The sequence goes on along the minus strand of NC_090733.1, from coordinate 5,405,618 downwards.
TTTTTTTGTGTGCTGATTATTATTATTATTATTATCATTATTATTATTATTATTATTATTATTATTATTATTATTATTATTATTATTATTATCACTTGCTTAGCTACAACCCTAGTTGGTAAAGTAGGATGCTATAAGCCCAAGTCTCCAACCGGGAAAATAGCCCAATATGGAATGAAAATAAAGAAAAACTATAAGAAACAATGAAGAAAATAATAACATTTAAATAAATCTTTCATACATAAAGCACAAAAACCTGCAAGTAACAAGAAAATAAAAACTTCAAAATATCAAAAGGAAGAAAAACAAGACAGCATTGTGCGCCGAGTGTACCCTCAAGCAAGAGATCGCTAACCCAAGAAAGTGGAAGACCGTGGTACAGAGGCTATGTCACTACCCAAGACTAATGAACAATGGTTTGATTTTGGATTGTCTTTCTCTTAGAAAAGTTATTTACCATAGATAAAGAGTCTCTTATACCCTATATATATATATATATATATATATATATATATATATATATATATATATATATATATATATATATATATATATATTTATATATATATATATATATATATCTACATGAAGTCATAAATTTTAAAGACACCTTCAAAGTAGAAATCGGACTGTGCTTTCTGGTGATGTTGAAGATGAGCTTCTCTGCTCTGATCACCTGACTTTTTATATAGTCAAGTAGCCGAACTCTGTATTTAGCTTGAAAATTGGCTCGTTGCTGATTTCATGTTAGAATAGTGCAACAGGTGTTTTTAAGTGTCAAGGCATGGGGAAGTCTAGTTCATCTTATTGGACATTATAAATGTAGATGGTACAGCCGCCATGACAGTTTCCAAGATGGCTGTGAAGAATTTTTCTTCACTCTTCTTCTTTCATTCGTATTTTTGGCTCTCTCCTAATAATACTGTAGGAGCCTCTTGAACGACCTCTCCTACATTAGGTTTTCTCTATTCAAACATTGGGAGGACTATTCTAAATCTACTAAATCTGTTGACAGTGGCGCACGCCATGCTCGTGACGTCACACACACAGCAAGGGGCCTTATCCCGGCGTATGTTGGTTCTTTCCTTAAACTACATGGGTCTAGATAAATTACTTAACTGATTTTAAATATAATTTTCAATGCAGCTGACTTTAATGCAGCTTTTATTTCTCAGTACCAATTAAGGTTTGTTAATTTTAAGATGTTTGCCCATCGCACCATCCCATTGCTTATTTTTCATTTTAACAATAATTATTTATCAAGCCAGAATAGGTAGTATTATTGTATATGTGAACTCCCATAGAGCAGCAAGATTTCTCTAAGTATTTTATGCAAAATCCTATGTACTCCTTGCAACACTATATTGTCCTGTCCTAAAGTCCCGATATGGCACCTCCACTGGGTTACTATGTGCATGGTGACCCTCACCTGTCTGGGAAGGTGAAGCCAGGTGATCCCTCTCAAACTTATCCTCAGCCCATTCGTTCGGAAGCCGGAGTGACCGACTGACCAGCCTGTCAGTGGATCGGTGCACCTCTGGCTCACCCCCCGCCCCCCTCTTCACAAAACTCGACTCACAGAGGAGTCCTGCTGGTTGGAGAGACGATATTCCAAGGAGCCTGGTAAACCATTAGAGCCAAAAGTGAGGATTCTTGGGGTGAGCCAGTGATGAGTGCAACTGTGCAACGATCCGGTTAACAGGCATTTGACGACAAAGACTGTCTTCCAAGGAGTGCAGGTACCAAAACGTGGCCACTTAGTTTTCCCCGATTTTTTAATTTAGATTAACTTTTAACTTGATTATGTTAACTGGCTATTATATATTTCGGACTGTGTGGTGGGATTGTGTGTATATATTTTTTCATATAATTTTTTTGCTTTTGAGACTAGCACAGTTTCTGGGTCACATGGGCCACGTTTCCAACCTAATTTTGATTATTGAATATTGATGAAGACCACGTGTCTAAGCAACAATTTTTATTATTTTGAATTGCTTTTATTTTAATACCATTTTTGTGTTTGTTCAGATGTCCATTTCATTAAATAAATTAAGATTAGGTTAATCAAACATTGTATTTCTATTCCCCCATTTATTTCATTGTGACTATTATGAATACAGTATTTAATCTTGGGACAATATACCCGGTATTTTAAAAGGAGTAACTTGAAAAAGGGGTGTTAGCAAGCGACTTATTATTGAATATCTGCTTCGAAGGTAAAGATCCACATCTTTAAACATAACTTTACTTTACATCACTGCTCCCATTTTTGTTATTGTCTCTAATTACTTAACGTACGATTCCTGTCCAGCATGTCACTGGGGTCACTGGGGCGGAGCCGAAACAGGGCCTAAGAGTGAAGATGACTATAGACCTGATAAAACTAGAGTAGACCATTAAATTACTTTTATTTTCACGTGTGGAGTTCTCCGGCCTCTGGACAGTACAATTACCTTTTTTGCATTTAAGAGTGAGGGTTAGTAAACTACGACAGTAAAGTTATTAGCAGGGTGTTTGTGCCCCGAGTGTACGTGCTCCTTATCCTCCCCTGCTGATCTTTGAGTAACTGACATAGGGAGACTTTCTTGGACAAACTAAGTCCCACTCAAAACATTTAATTAATTATAAAAAATAATTCTCCAAAATGTCCACCGTCAGAATTCGTTTTATTCACACTGTAGGTTGTAATATACAGATATTTGTGATGTTTGTGACAATTACACCTTATTTCAACTCGAGAAACATGTTTAAGTACTTTTTTTTTTTGTTTTGAACCACAAAAATTCGTATTATTGCCAGTTTTATGAGGAAATTTAAGAAAATGAGGTGAAAATTAAACAAGGGTAAATGATCTGAAAAACAGACTTAGTAGAACAATTACTACGTGTATTGAAGGAAACATTGAAGGAACTAATAAACATTTCACCATGGCCTATTGAACTTGAACAGTAAATTGATTTCTGCTAAGGCTTTTACATCCACATGCTTGTGTGCATCTGAGTCCATTATGTGTACATTTACAACGACGAGTTGCTCAAACTGCTCGACATTTGCATGTTGTGAGCTCCAAACAGAATGCAGTGATTGGCTTCCCAGTCATCAGTTATGACTGAAGCATCTCACTACCTTTTTTTACCACCAGTTCCCACCCACTTTCCTCAGGTGCAGGAAAATGCAGTTCAGCTTCTAAGATTCTTCTTCACACTAGGGACTGATAATGTGCGCGCCTGATATGAAGAATCAAAGCATCACGAGTTGGAAGCAGATTCTCAATTGATTTGGTCAAGCTAAGAAATAGATCACACCTGACTTTCTGGATTGAGTTTTCTTGGCTATTGGGAACATACAGCTTGCAGATAAAGGACTCTATATCAGCAATTACATTCTCATCTGGAAAGTCTTCCTTGCCGAGATTCTGCAGAAGCTGTGAGTTTTGTTGGAAGATAGCCTATGCAGAGCGCTTCCCAATTCCAGCAAACTGGCTTGTTCCGAACCTGTTACAGCATGAAATGCGAGAAGTGATGCTCTGCGAATCTGTGATGTTGATGGAATGAACAGGAACAAGGTGTTGCTTTTCAGGTGTTTCGGCTTTCATTCAGAGAAAGTGGCTAAGCTCAGGCTGAAAGGCAAGAAGACGAACAAGAACATCAGTGTCTTGGCTCACAACAATAGTTTGTGGGTATCCCTGTTCACTTGCATCCTTCACATGGAGAAGAATTCTAGTGTCTGCCTTTTCATGCTAAGTAGATAACAACTTTGTTCTGAGGTAGACGCAGTCTGCCATCAGGCGTTGCCCGAGGAAGTGGCACTGCATAAATCTCTTGCTCCAACATTTTGTTCATGTCATTATCTCTGCCTGCTTGCATTGCTGTCACCACACGTGTGAGTAGTTTTCTGTCAACCTTTAGTGCAACAGTTTTTTCCTTTTCGACATTGACTTCCACAGTGTACATGCTCTCAAATGTTTTAAGATTCTTTGACTTGATTCTGTCGTGAAACCTGTTGTCTTCTTAGTGAACCTGTTCTCCATAAACTCTGATGCAATCTGCTTCCCTGTAACTTCAGCATGCAGAAGGTCATTCTTAACTGCTTCACTTGTGATATCACCTGTTGTAATTGAGACTAGTTCTCGGGAATTGCAATCAAATGGATTGTGAATCTCGAACAGGTCAATGAGCATTTGGAAATTATCTTAGTCTTGCCTCATTCTCTTGGAACAAAAATCTTTATGTGCAAATTCATGCTCATCATTGTCTTCTTCATTGCTTGCTACATTGAACATCATCTTCGTATCTCTGGTTAGCTGAGCTCTCTCATCAAAAGTTAGGACCCATCTGTCACAGGCGGTGACTATTTTTGTAATCCCCATCAGCCCTCCAGCTACCTTGCCGGCCTTGTTAACATGTTCAATAGCCTGGTCGTCAGGTATTTCGTTGAACTTGTGCTTTGTTTCTTTTGTTACAAAGTCTCCTGCAATAAAGCCTTTATGCATCTCTGGAGCAGTTGTGGGTAGCATATGCATATTAGCGAGGAAGACAGCTCCCCAGCGTGAGTAATGGAAATGATCTAATGCTCCAAAACAAGGCAGTATTTCAGAAAATGATGTAAGGAACAGGCCGCAGTCTCCCTCACAAAGAGAGCGAGTGAACCTCAGGAGGATGGAGATCAACTTCATGTAGGTTCTTCAATAACAAAAAGTGGCATTCTCTGAACAAGAATCCTCAAACTCACTTAAGAGGATCTGCACCTCTTCAGTTTCTGACAAAAGATCTTCAAGGGAGGAATTGGTTTCTCTGTCATCTTTGTTGGCAAAGGCATCTGAAACTCTCCCAACTGCAACCTTTAATTCGTCTCGAACGAACTTGCCATTTTCCTCTGTCCACGTTGTGAAGGTTGCCCACAGGACTGATCAATCAAACTACACCCAAATTCCAAGGATATATGTTACATCAAACGATCACCAAACACAACCGAAACACGACGATGCGCAAAGTTTGTAACAGGTCAACCCCAGTCGAATCTGATTACTATTATTAGTGAACATAACCAAGTTCCAACACACTAAAAATATCAAATACAATACAAAATGAAAGCAATTTAATCAATATAAGTTCACTACAAGTATAAGCTTTGTTTAAAAATCCTTGCATTGCATTTTGTATATCAAGGGTTCTAATTCTTAGCAATGTGAATTAGGAATCCTTACAAATTTTGTCCAATATTTTTTAACAATAGCTTTTTTGGAGAATGTATACACCAAGGTTTATCTTAATGGATGAATCAACTTATACGCGATGAAAAACACAGATATTGACTCTAACATTGTGAGTTTATTGCAATTAGAAGCTGAAATATGACAAAAAGTTTAGAAATTGGTGGCCATTTTGAAAACTGTCATGGCGGCCATATTATCCATATCTATAATGTCCAATAAGTGGGCTCATATTTATCTGTATCTGAACAAACTATTTAGACTTGTTGGACTATTCTAACATGCATTCAGCAGGGTGTTACACATTTTCTGACTTTGACTTCCTGACGAATAACAAAAACATTAAATCTAGTAAGGAAATTAAGGTTACCTAATTAGAGCACTGCTTTAATAGAATTAACAACTGTCCCATTTGTTACCTGTATTTAACTGTTGATGTTTATCTCTTCTGTGCCTCATATCACTGTAAAAGTATTGCTAGTGGCCACAAGGAACTTTCTACTAGAAATAAAGTGTGTGTGTATGGCAAATATTTTTCCGAACATTTTCGTTGATGTTTATTACCTACAGGTTGGGACTAGCCCGTCTTATATGAAGGTCTAATCCTGTCCAGTCTTAACTATTGCAAGGAATGTCGACGTAGTCATCAAGATTTCATGCGAAAAACCAATTATTATTATTATTATTATTATTATTATTATTATTATTATTATCATTATTATTATTATTATTATTATTATTATTACTATTATTATTATTTGCTAAGCTACAATCCTAGAAGGAAAAGCAGGATGCTGTAATCCCAAGGGCTCCAACAGGGAAAATAGTTCATTGAGGAATACTAAATAAAGATATTAACAAGAGAAGTTTGATAACAGTAACAACATTTAAATAAATCTTTCATATATAAACTACAAAAACTTCAAAATAACACGAGGACGAAACTTAAATAGCACAGTGTGCCCGAACGTACCCTCAAGCAAGAGATTTCTAACCCAAAGACACTGGAAGACCATGGTACAGAGTCTATGGCACTACCTAAGACTATAAAACAATGGTTTGTTTTTGGAGTGTCCTAATAAAAGAGCTGCTTACCATAACTAAACAGTCTCTTCAACACTTGCCAAGAGGAAAGAAGTCACTAAAAAAAAAATAAAAAAAAAAAAAAACAACAGCTAAATAGTTAACCTCCAGAGAGAAGAAGAATTGTTTGGTAATCTCAGTGTTGTCAAGTTTAAGAGGAAAGAGCAGAATGTGTAAATAATAGGCCAGACAATTCTGTTTATGTGTTAGCAATGATAAAATGAGCCGTAACCAGATAGAGGATCCAATATAGTACTGTGTGGCCAGTCAAAGGACCTAATAACTCGCTAGTGGAAGTATCTCAACGGGTGGCTGCTCGTCAAGCAACTTGCATCAGAAATGGTGAGTGCCAAGGTGTCTGGAGTACCGGCTGCAACTACAGAGAAATTATTTGAACGTGCTATCAGTAACCAGCATAAAATCGTAAAAGGCCTAAATTCTACCACGGAATATTTGGTCAAATTATGAAAAGATCAACAGGAAAGAGAAAGAAACAGCATGTAAAGAAGGGCCACTACTTATTGCAGAAATCATCCTCCATTTCATCACTTCTGCTCGGTCCAATAAGACGTTTGCCGACATACCGATCACGAACCACCCAACCTGGACAAGAGATGGGCAGAAGTTTGAGACTTACCCACTTGCGACTGCTTGTAGCTTGCAGGCGATATGGAAGAAGAAGATGAGAAAATTATGAAGAATAAATGGTCATAAGGGAAGAATAGTCTTTGCCCATCATTATAGCGACCATTCAAGAAACGCCTCAAGATACCAGAAATGAGATTTATCAGGGGGGATGACAGCTTCCATTTTGTTAGCCATATATATATATATATATATATATATATATATATATATATATATATATATATATATATATATATATATATATATGCATATATATACATATATATATATATATATATATATATATATATATATATATATATATATATATATATATATATATATATAACGGATTTTGAGCGAAGCGAAAAATCTATTTTTGGGTGAGATAGCCATGGCGTCCTGATGGAAGGTTCCTTTTTGGTAGCTTCCTTGGGTATAAGACTACTAAGATATTCCCAGAGAATTTAACCACAGGTTATCACAGAATTCTAACTTCTGGAGCGAGTATCTCAAAGGTTTCCCTTTAAAACATCGTAATTTCAACAGGGGACGCATGTCTAAACGCGCCACATAGCTATCTTCACCCCGAACAGAGTTAATGCTTCGGTGTGTAAGAGTAGAGAATAGCTGGGAGCCGTTCCACAGCTAATCTCACTCGTGGCTACTACTGATACTCGAGACGTAAACAAACGGACGCCATTGCTCTAATGACGTCACGCCCGTCTTCATCCTGAAGCCAGTTGCTGCCCATCACCATGATACAGTAGCACAGGGTGGGAACAATACTGGACGAAGTAGTAGGGAGGGTCCATCAGGACGCCATGGCTATCTCACCCAAAAATAGATTTTTCGCTTCGCTCAAAATCCGTTTTTTGGGCTCAAGCCATGGCGTCCTGATGGAAGAGTACCAGAGAATCAATGTATCGTGGTAGATTTTCCCCCAGTATTAAGTGCCTAGGCATTGACAAAACAGCAAAGTAATCTTAGATAAAGAACCATAGGGACGAAGTATCCTGCCCCCCTTGGCAGTGAAGTTCCCATGGGCTATGCCGACGTCAAAGTGGTATTGAAGGGCTATTCATCCTGAGAGAAGAACATGAAGAACTTAGAGATGAAGCGGAATGTTTGGTATTTGTATAGGAACATTCTGAAATTAGACCAGTGGTGGTTGGACACTGTGTAGAGTTCATCTCTTGGTTATCAGAAGTAAGTATTCGTGTAGGAACCTTACTTAGTCAGGGTGAATATAATTTAGGATTAAACATCTTAAATTCTTCATAACCATAAGAAAGGAGGAATAAATAAAACTATGACAGGTATGTATTTCATAGTAAGTAGGAGCTGATAGAGACGCACAAGTAATAAAATAGAAATTTTATTTCACAATGCAGAAATTAAATAATTTACAGCAAAAGTAAGTTCATTTACAGTAATAATAATGTACATAGAAATAAAGGCTTGCTATTGAATCTGAAAAGGAATTTCAGGGTATTAGTAGGTACTCGTTCTCGAGGAACGCAAGTCTTTAAATAAAACACATCATGCTCAAGGCATGCGGCACTTGTGTGACACTATGACATTTCACCTGGGATAAGAACAGTTATAAAAGCACTAAGTGTTTTTCGACATCACTATGAATCGCTCGAGGGTCAACATAGGCACCCGAAGAGTTAGAGTCCCAAGTAACTCACTGTTCTACGCAGAGTTAGGTGCAGGTTTCATAACACTACCTGCGGCTACCACAAAATGTTTGACTTCGTGCACTTGTTTCGCATAGTGTTTAAAGAAAACTCGCGAGGACTTCCAGCCCGTGAAGTTTTTAAGGCTTTCAAAGTCCATGCTCTGAAAGAAATTCAGAGAAGATGCCACTTTTCTAGGATCATGACCAGCGGGTGTACTGTTCGGATCCGCTCTGCGAATGAAGTAGGTGATTTTCGCTCTTAATTGTTTCAGTGACAGGTCGCTGCCCGATGTTTCTCCTTTGAAGAGTTGGCCTCCACCAAAGTTCGAAGTTCTGCGAAGATAGACCTTGAGGCTCTCTACTGGACATAGAGAGACATCCTCCTTCAGGGGGCATATTCTCCAAGGGCCCCATCTTTTGGTGGGTAATTCATTTTTAGCGAGAAACGTCGGATCAGGGGAGAGGGTCACTTCTCCTGAATCGGTAAACAGGATGTGTCCTTCTTCTCTTGATAATGCCACTATTTCGCTGACTCGAGCTCCCGAAGCGAGAGCAAATAAAAATATAACTTTCTGAGTCAGATCCTTGAGGGGGCATGAATCGTTGACCAAGTTGGAGGCGAAATGGAGTACCTTGTCTAGTGACCAGGAGATCGGTTTCGGTGGGGGTGCTGGACGTAGGCGAGCACATGCTTTTGGTAGTTTGTTGAAGATGTCGTTGGACAGATCAATTTGGAAAGCATATAGAATTGGTCTAGTCAAGGCCGATTTGCAGGTTGAAATCGTATTGGCTGCTAATCCTTGTCCATGAAGGTGAATAAAGAAGGACATACAGAAATCAATCGTGATTTCTTTAGGATTTTTTGTCTTGACGAAGGAGACCCATTTCCTCCAGGATGATTCATATTGCCGTCTCGTGGATTCGGTCTTGTATTCCTCTAGGAAGTCTAGACTTTTCTTCGAGATCCCAAACCTCTTCTTTGCGGCAAGGGAGAGAAAATCATGAGATGAAGGTCCTTGATTTTCGATGATGAAGCGAAGACAGTCGACTTCTGTACTTGTTGAGAGAGAACTGGGCCCGGGAGAGGGATCAGCTTGGGCTGCAGCTCCAGGACCAGGGGGTACCAGTTGCTCCGGGGCCACTTGGGAGCCACTAGGGCCGCTGTCCCTTTGAAGGTTCTCAGTTTGGAGAGGACTTTCAACAGAAGGTTGGTGGGAGGGAACAGATAGATCTTGGACCATCTGTTCCAGTCCAGTGACATGGCATCCACTGCTTCTGCTTTGGGGTCCTCGTACGGGGCTACGTACAGAGGAAGTTGATTGTTGTCGCTCGTTGCGAAGAGATCTATCTGAAGTTCTGGGACTTGGAGAGAGATGAAGGAGAACGATCTTGCGTCTAGAGACCATTCTGACTCTATCGGGTTTGTCCGAGATAGAGCATCCGCTGTCACGTTGCGGAATCCTTGTAGGTGAACTGCAGACAGGTGCCACTTCTTCTTCTCTGCCAGACGGAAGATTGGGAGAAGCACCTGATTTATCTGGGGCGATCTTGAGCCTTGGCGATTGAGACAACGAACTACCACCGAGTTGTCTAGGGTTAGACGGATGTGGATCGAGGGCGGCGGGGATAACTTCTTCAGTGTTAGAAGGACCGCCATGGCCTCCAAGATGTTTATGTGGAACGTCTTGAATAGTGGAGACCAGGTACCTTGAACCTGTTTTTGGTGGGAGTGACCTCCCCAACCTTCCAGTGAGGCATCCGTGTGGATGTTGAGTGATGGAGGAGGGTGTTGGAGAGGAATGGACCTTTTCAGGGCCTTTTCTTCCGACCACGGCTTTAGGAGGCGTCGCAGTCTGTTTGGAAGCCGTCTCTTGAGGTCTCTTCGAGCGATGGATGCCGAGCGTCTCCATACTCCCGCGGCATCCTTTAGCTGTGCACGAAGCACTGGGTTTGTCACTGAGGCGAATTGTAGAGAGCCTAGAACTCGTTCCTGCTGTCGTCTTGAAATGCGTTTGGATTTCAGTAGTCGCTTGACAGACCCTGCTATTTCCTTCCTTTTCTTCTGGGGGATGGAAAGGCGGTGTGACTGAAGATTCCAGTGGATTCCCAACCACTGAAACTTCCGAGCTGGAGAGAGGCGAGATTTTTTCTCGTTGATCTTGAATCCCAGGTGTTCTAGGTACTGGGTAACTTCGTTGCAAGACTTTGCACACTCTTCGGGCGATGGAGCCCAGACTAGCCAGTCGTCGAGGTAGGCCATCACCTGGACGTTTCTTAGGCGGAGTTGTTGTACTATGGCATCCGCCAGTTTTGTGAAGATCCGAGGGGCCACGTTGAGGCCGAAGGGCATGGCCCGGAAGGCGTAGCTTTTCCTTTGGAGTCGAAATCCTAGGTAGGAGGAAGCGTGATGGTTCATTGGAACGTGCCAGTAGGCATCCGCCAGGTCTATAGAGACCGTATAGGAACCTTGAGGCAGAAGGGTCCTTATTTGTTGAAGCGTCAGCATCTTGAATTTGTTGTTCGCTATGAACTTGTTGAGGGGGGATAAGTCCAGAATGACTCTGAGTTTGTCTGAGTCCTTCTTGGGAACGCAAAACAGTCTCCCTTGGAACCTGGTGGACTTTACCTTCCTTATCACCTTCTTGTCCAAGAGGTCTAGAACATATTCTTCCAGAAGGGGGGTTGATTGTTGGAAGAATTGCTGGAAGATTGGGGGTGGTTGAGTCCAACTCCAGCCTAGACCCTTCTTGACGATGCTGTGTGCCCAGGGATCGAAGGTCCAACGATCCTGGAATTGGCGGAGTCTTCCTCCCACCGGAAGCACTTCATTGCTTCTGGTGTCCCGAGGACTTGCTGCCTCGGCCGCTAGCTCCCTTTCCTCCTCTACCTCTGGAGGGACGGCGAGATGCGTCTTTGCTTGCACCCCTGAATGAGCCTCTACCTTTGGCATGAAAGGTAGTTGATTGTTGCTCAAAGGCAGGGGTGAAGACCGGTGACTGTGACAACACCGGTTGGGGGACCAATTGAAAGGTCTGTTGTGGTTGGGCAACCACTTGGGAGGTAGCGGGTCCCGGAAACTGACGTCTTTGCTGACGTTGCTGGGGTTTTGACTTTTGGGGTTTCCTCTTAGGCTGAGGTCCGTCGTCCTGAGAGGGTTTCCTTTTCCTGGACATGCCCCACTTGTGGAGAAGGTTCCTATTCTCCGTGGCGGCTCTGTCAGTGATTTCCTTCACAAGGTCAGAAGGAAAAAGGTGCTTTCCCCAGATGTTGGAGGAAATCAGCCTCCGGGGTTCGTGTTTCACGGTGGCGCCGGCGAACACGAATTCACGACAGGCTCTTCGAGCCTTTATGAAGTGGTACAAGTCCTTCATTACAGTCAGTAAGTGGGATTTGGAGAGTACCATGTAGTGGTCTGGTACTCTAGTGTCACAGGCCATAACTTCAAGTTGGACTTGATGAGAAAGAGATGCCGCAAGCCTCTCCTTCGTGTCTTGTTCCCGACGAAGGAGGTGATCGTTGAGCTTAGGGAGGTCTTCATTAAACTGACGTCCGGCGACGTCAGGATCGAGCTTTCCCACGACGAAAGTATGTTGGACATCTTTCCAGTGTCGAGCGTCAGGGGGGGTCACGATGGAGAAGGGTCTGCACTCCTCCAGTGCAGGGCAGGGTTTCCCTTCGTCCGCCGCTTTAAGGCATGCAGCTAAGGCCTTTTCCAAGAATGGAAGAACCGCAGTTTCAGGTGCAACGTAAGTAGCGTGCTTCTTGCTCAATGCCGGAAGCTTAGAGCAGGTAAAGCCTCTACTCTTGAATGCGGAGGCTAGCATAGCCTGGGCCTTTGCGAGATCGAACACTATCTCTTCCTTAGGTTCGGTCTCTTCCTTCGAGGCAGGTTCGGAACGAAGCCGGACGTAACAGTCCGGGTAGGCCTCAAAGCTTGGGAAGAACTCCACATCTTCCAAAGGGACCGTGCCGATCTTATCACTGACAAAGATCCTGCCGGTCGCAATAACCATATGCTCTGCATACCTCCACGGGTTGGCATGAGAGCAAGCGGGGAGATCCTTGACCGAAATCTTCTTCGGCTCTCTGGATCCTATCATCGACCTGATGGACTCCTGGTTCTCCTTCAGCCTGTCGTCCATGACGGCTCTAATCAGTCGGATCAATTCTTGAGTGGAAGAAGAAGGATCCGGAGTCGAGGAGGTAGACGGAATAGACATTTCCGTCGGTGTAGGAGTAGGAGGGGGGATGGACGGGGGAGCGACCTCTTGCTCCGACTCGGTGTATTCCACCTTGTCTTCGTCATCTTCGGCTCCTTGAGCCATAAGCGTTTTCTCCGTGTCTTCCGAGACATCCGAAATCTGTTCGTCATCTTCGGAATCCAAACGACACTCGTGCATGGACTGAGCCATGACTACATCAGGTTCCACCGTAATTTGGAGAGTGGGGATCACGTCTTTGGGTACCACTGAGTCAGGGGAGGCCTTAGGGAACAATAGTGACCTCAGTTCTTCGGTGGCCAGGTACGGTCCGGTAGCATTTTTCTGGAAGCCACGCACCCACTTGCGCAGCTTTTCACGAGAAATGTCTCTAATCTCCGCTGAGGGAGGATTATGGAAGGCCTCAACTAGGTGAGCCTGACAGACCGTACAATCCAGTGGATTCCAAAACTTCAAATCCCCTTTCTTGTCTGCACAAGGGGCGTGAGTCCTGCAAGCCGTATGCCCGTAAAACTGCGGGCGTTTCACAGCGCAGAAGGCGAAATCACACTTCATCTGCTCCTCCTGTGGAAGAAAGAGAAAATGAGTATGGGGGAGTCATAAGAATGGCTCTTAAACTAAGTTAATATTAATTATTAATTTTAACTTAATGAAGGTGTGATGCATAGAGAATGAAAATAGTAAAGGAGAACATGCTCCATGCATCTCGCCCGGCCGGTTACCATAAGCTTAGTCCCTGGATAATCCGAGTGACCGAGGGCACCGGATATAATTCCTTAGAACTCCAAGTATTTTGGAATTCCATGGAAAATCCAAGGACAAGATTGGGACCGAATTCATTCGGTTCCCAGTTAAGGGCCAGAAGGCCTCATTTAAAAAGGGTAACTGCTTCTGGCAACCAGCCGTGCTAAGATGCACATAGCATGCTGGAATTAGAAGAATGCAAAGAGACAGCATGATCACTAATAGAGCAGTACTAGGTACTGACCTTAATAGCGGAAACAGCTTATCTGTTTGCGATATAGGACTATCATTGTCTATGATAGCTACAGGAAGGGGGTGCAAGTATTCTTGACGCCTCCGGGGCCTCCGGCAAGCCGCCGGCATGCCGGAGCTCGCTCCAGCATAGATTCTGGCATTAGGACAGACAATGTTCAAAGTCAGTCAAATACCAGGATGGCGGCCGCCGGCACAACGGCGGCACGCCGGCAGGGAGCGGCGGCTCCGGCAGTCGGAGGATGCCAGATTGGTGACTGGGATAAGGATGGTTAAGGCTGTATCGGGTTGCCGGCAGTATCTGCCGGCACTCCGGCGGCCGACCGCAAGCGGACGACAAGCTAGGAGGAGGAGAGCCGCCGGTAGTAGCCGGCGGCAGCCGGCGGTCCCTCGGTACACGGGGGGCTGGCGGCAAGGTTAGGAAGAGTCACCAAGTAGGAGGCAGGTATTGCCGACAGTAGAGGCGGCAAGAGACCGGCACCCGGATAGTGAGAGAGACAGGGGGGGAGGGGGGAAGGGATGTAGGAAGTACCATCAGGATTCCAGGCATCCCTTCCCCTCCCTGAGAGGGTGTACCCATGATAGAGGCAGGCTCTAACATCCATAAGCAGGGGTCACTAGGGACCGGGAGCAAGGTAGCCCAAGGGAGGGCTAGGGAACACCCAAAAGGGGGGGGGGGACTCCCATATGCAGAACTAAACTAGTAACTAACCTTATAGGACACTATGAAGGTATATGTACCAGAGCGGACTGCACAAGGAAGCTCGGGTAGCCCTACTATTCCACCCTAAGGAGGAGTTGTAGGACAGGGGACAGAAGGGTATAAACTAACCTAAGCTAGGCTAGGCTATACAAGAGATAGGTGGGGAGAGAGAGGAGAGAAGTCTTCCCAGGGAGGGTTTCTGTACCAGAGCGGCCACTAAGGAAAAAGGAGGACACTCCCTAACCTAAGAACAGGCCGATCAGCTAAAACGGTGCAAGAGTACAGTTTCAGCATGGAACAGAGACACCTTCCTAACCTAACCTAGAGCAGGGCTAAGAGTCCTGAACTAGGAGAGGAAGAAGACATATCGCTATCGCAGGAAAGTCATAGACTATCCTAGCCATAGAGGTAGGGCTAGCCTAACCTCACTCTCGGACGCAACCCTAAAGGGGGTTCATTCCTTTAGGGAGGACAGAGAGGCGATATATACTCTATTAGACAATTAATCCCTTTACTCAGAAAAGGAATCAAGGCTAAATAGAGGGAATGCCAAGGCAGGGGATGAAGGAAGCATATAGGGGTCCTATCATTAGGTTAGGCTAGAAAGAGTCACTGACTAGCCTATCCCCTATATGGTCCCTGAAGGCGAAAACATTTGCATCACTGTCAAAAGTATTGTAAAATAATGCCACTATCTTCATAACTTAGTCTAGGATCACTAATGAATCATGCATGAACACTTGTATGTAGGCTCCTGGCCTGGGGGCTATAGTAGCCGACTGGTATGAGGTCAATCGATGACCGATAAAAAGCGTCTAAACACGATATAAAAGTTCCTAGCTATGAAGACTAAATAAACTAATGTAATCGATTAGTATATAAGGCCGGAAACGTTGTTGTGGCTAACTAAAAAAGACATGCATAACAACAACGACGCCATAAAATGGCGGGTCCGGTAGAGGCACAGCTCTGTCACAAAACAGCAATTATCTCGAAAAGTAATATTTACTTTACGTCCAGAGCTTAATTAAACAATACTGGAACCTTGTACTCAACTTTCCAGAAGAAGGCGAGGCTGAAGGTAACGACATAGCGAAGATGCAAAACGATAAAGTTAACACAGGGAAAATCCGTCTAAGTAGGGCAGCTACTAAACAAAGGATGAAGACGGGCGTGACGTCATTAGAGCAATGGCGTCCGTTTGTTTACGTCTCGAGTATCAGTAGTAGCCACGAGTGAGATTAGCTGTGGAACGGCTCCCAGCTATTCTCTACTCTTACACACCGAAGCATTAACTCTGTTCGGGGTGAAGATAGCTATGTGGCGCGTTTAGACATGCGTCCCCTGTTGAAATTACGATGTCTTAAAGGGAAACCTTTGAGATACTCGCTCCAGAAGTTAGAATTCTGTGATAACCTGTGGTTAAATTCTCTGGGAATATCTTAGTAGTCTTATACCCAAGGAAGCTACCAAAAAGGAACCTTCCATCAGGACGCCATGGCTTGAGCCCAAATATATATATATATATATATATATATATATATATATATATATATATATATATATATATATATATATATATATATATCCATATATAGTGAGCCATAGAAGTGGTTTAGAGTGATATAAAGTAAATTCTACTGATATAAAATTCCCTCAGAAGATGGCAGTGGGAAATTGAAGGCATTTTTACGGACTTTTTGACTGGCTTCAGGATACCCTTAATTCATTATTTAAAACACTCCTCACCTCCTTCCAGTATCTGCAATTAAGTCATCGGGTAGTCATCGTAATACAGAGGTATCCATATCAGAATATCATATTTGTTTACAATTCGGGTATGTCACCCGAAGATTATTTTGTTTATTTTACTGTATTTTTACGAAGGTTTTCAAGCATTAGGTGTATATGAGTGAATAATTACAATTAGGGTTTGTGTGCAAGCTACTGCCTATATTTCACACATAGAGTAACTTTAAATGGTGTTTGTGGAGCCCTTAGGAACTGAGATTGCATTTATATGAATGTACATGAGACCAAAATCATCAATAAAAATTTGCATTGTAATTAAAAGGAGTAAATAAACAGGTTTTGTCCTGAATCTTAAAGTAGGCAGCTGGATTTTAGTAAGTTTTTTCTTCCAAAGTGAATGGTGTGCAATGGTATTTTATCATTCATGGAATATTATTTGTAATATATGTTTCCTATAAAGAAAGGTATATACTTTGTAATACGTTTAGTCTTATTTACTCATTCATTTTAGTGTGCATGTGTGTGCGTGTGTGTGTGTACGTTACTCCTCATTACATGAATGACAACTAATATGCTTTGTATTCTACGTGCATACGAGAGAGAGAGAGAGAGAGAGAGAGAGAGAGAGAGAGAGAGAGAGAGAGAGAGAGAGAGAGAGAGAGTGCTCAAGTTCGAAACCTAAGCGAAGGAGCTTAAAAGGTATTTTCCGCGGTAGTGTGAAAATATTTGGCGGGTTAAGCTTAATTTTATTTTAGAGTAGATCCAAAATATGTCTCATAGCAACTGACACACAACATTTTCATGTCAATTCCATTATAGATAAACAAACAAAACATCAATTTAACCCGGTGGTCAGACCCAGTGACCTCCATCAGTATCAACGTGGATCGTATAAAAATAACAGAAATTGAGCCGGTGACCTTGACCTGAAACACATATTAAAACACACATCTATATATCAGTTCCGTGGTTGATACACAAACAACAAGCTTAAAGCCAATATTCATAAACAGAACATCATTTAACTCGATTGTCATCCACATTGTAGATATGAATATTACGGAAAATAATCGAGCATAGCATGCACCATTCTGAGTGTTCATTGAACTGATTTGAGAAATGGTTGTACACAAACTGCAGTGACCTTAAGAACACTCAAAAACACACCATCATTACTTTTTATAATTAAAGACCTCAAACATCCTTAAAAAAAAGTGTGTAAACACGTATACAATCACACGTCATTACTACAATATACATGAACTACGAGAATGGAACGCCTTTGTAGATAAACAAACCACCAAGACAGTCAATGTTTATAAACACAAAAACATTTAAACAGTACCACACTTCCTGGTGATCGGAAACAAATTTGAGCGAGTTCGGTATGCTTATTCTTCCCGTAATATAGATAGGATTTGGGATCTACTACAAGGGGATAGGATACGGCATAAGGTCTACTTGCATGTGATGAGCCATGGCAAAAAGTGTACTATTGATGTTGGTGAAATATTGGTTGGTGTTCGTATGACATGAGGGGAGGAGGTACATCTCATGAGTGGTGCTGAGGATCAGCTTTTACTGAATTCTGAGACATTTACAGAATTCTGAGACATTTGCTATTGGTGGCTTTGCCAATAATTGTACTAAGAACACCGAGATTAACTTGACGATTTACTGTAAACCACGCGTACTCAATCCCTAATTGTGTAGAACAACTTGCTAGCCCCCCCCCCCAAAAAAAAGAAAAACACCCCCCTCCCCCCCCTCCCCCCGCCCGGTGCAGGACTCTCCTAGGAACTAGAATGAGAATGTTGCTCATTCCTTCCAAAGCTCATTTAAGATATGTTTTATATGTTTGTCATATCAAGTTCAACTGGGTGCTATGAAGATGCGCCAACTCATAGTGCAAAGCAAGAGCATACAATGAGAGGAAATCCCCATGAATACTACAATCACAAGAAATTCTCCGAACAGAAGAGGGTCAAGGCTCCTCCTCCCTTCCTGTCGTAGGAAACATCAGCCAACCTCTTGCCTTACTCTAAATGAGATTCACCCCGCAAGGACCTCAGCCAATGAGGAAGAAGCTCGGGACTCACACGACCTGTAATCAGGCCGGTGGAACAGCTTGCCTAATGCTGAATACTGCTCAGGTAACGTGTTGAGCAATCAGCGTTTAACACTGAGCACCCTGTCCATAAATATTCATCATTTGATTCTGACTACCTTGACCATAGAAACAGCCAGACTTTGACGATCACTTGTTATAGAGCCCTGCACCCAAAGGTGGACTACCTTTGTCCCAGACTCAGTAGGGCTTCCGCTCAAGGAGACCAGTCAGTGATTAGTGCTCAACTAGACTACCACACTGAACCGTATAAATAGTCAGCACTGCCTATTTCCAATCACTTCTTGCTTGAAGATGAGAGGAGATATTCAACACCTTCTTGAAATGTGTAACAACCAAAGTCATTTATACTTTGTATTTGAAAGTTTACTTTCCAAAATGGTTTTTCAAATCTTGAAATTTATCAATGCATATTGCTGTTCGATCTACCGATGACTAACATGCCACAGCTACTTGCGGCATAATGTACTAATGAGAGAAGAAAAATCAGAGAGATTGAGAAGCTAAATTACAAGGCAAAGGCCAATAAAGGAGCCAAATTCGTCAACGAAATCTAATTATAATAGGGTCTACTTCCAAGATATTATTATTATTATTATTATTATTATTATTATTATTATTATTATTATTATTATTATTATTATTATTATTATTATTATTATTATTATTATTATTATTATTATTTGTGTGAGTAAGAAAGTGGAACGAACAGAAAAAAGTCATATATTCAGTATGGCTTTGGAGGATAATATTTATCACTGGAGTGAAATGTAATAAAGGCTAAGGACTATAAAATTTTAGTCACGTTCTCAAGACAATCGCGAAATTCCTTGATTAAATGGATGAAATAGTCGTCCTATCCTTGGCACTGATTATTATCCTCTTGCTATTTTTGGATGATTAACTTTTGGGTCTTAAGAATATGCAGGCTCTGACGTTACCCTATCATGCAGGAAAATGCCTCAAAGACTGATCAGATATACATAGGATCAATACCCAATCTCCCTTTCCAGTAAACTAGGACCAGGGAGGGCTAGGCCACTGCCGTCTCAATACAGAAGGCCTGGGCATGCCGGCCGTGTGAGAGCTAAGACGTAATAGCCTGTGCCAGTTGATCCAAGCGTTCAAAATCAGTCTGCAATCTGTCTTCATCCGAGCAATAGCCTCTGGCGATGCTCCCTTTGTGATTTGTGTTGTATCCTTTAATATTGGATTTCATGCTGGGTATTATGCAAGGTAAAAGTTACACATAGTTTACTTATTGGATTTACGGTAGTAAAATAAAATTTTTGTTTTATAACTGCTTTACCAGTCGGTTTATATACAAAAGCCGGTAATTCCAGCTTGGTATGTTTGAATATCTTAGGCAAATACCGTAAACTAAACTTATTACATTGCTACTTCAGTTGTTATATAGTCATTAATAACAAGATCTGCA
>NC_090733.1:5368275-5380775 GCF_036898095.1 Palaemon carinicauda | reverse complement strand
CTACTCCATGATATTATGTTTGTTGCTGTGACTGTATATGGAAAGACAGCTGAACCTCTCACAGTAAAATCTGATGCAGAACAGGGATGCATGGTGGCTCCCACCCTTTTCTCTGCATTCGTTGCTGCTATTATACATCTTATAAAGGATCAGCTCCCTCCAGGTATATCAATTGCATACCGAATGGTTAGGGGAATCTTCAGAGCCAGAACCAAAATCAAAACTGTAACTCTTATTGAATTCCATTATGCAGACGATAATGCCATGTGTGCCCAAACTGAAGCTGATCTTCAAAGAATCTTTTGTGCTTTTGCTGATGATTATGGGCTATTTATTAATGTTTGAAAAAACCCAAGTCCTTCACCAGCCTGCATCAAACAGCGAAGTAGGAAATCCAGACACATTCTTAAATAATAAGACCCTTGATAACATCTATAAATTTTCTTATCTTGGCAGTTATCTCTCAGATATAAAAAATTGATAGTGAGGTGTGCTCTCGGGAAGCTGCCATCCAGAAAATTTGAAAACCATAATATACGGAAAGGCAACCAAAATGGTGGTATATCGTTCGGTTGTCCTGCCATTTTTTTTTTTCCAGAGAATATAACCAGATGTAGACATCACATAAAAACTTGACAAATTCCATCAGTGGTACATGGGACAAATTCTAAAAATTAGTTTGCAATATCATCGAACTAACAACAGCAATTTAAAAGAGTCAAAATTCTTACATATTGAAGCCCTTATCACTCAGAGTCAATTTAAGATACACTGGCCATGTAGAGTGAAGGACACATCCATTCCAAAACAAATATTCTACCTAGAGTTAAGCGAAGGAGCCCACAGAGGGGGGGGGGGGGGGGACTGAGGAAGCGTTCCAAGGATTGTCTGGAGAAAAATATGAATATATGTGACATCAATAATACCTGGGAAAGAGATGCACATAACTGCACTGCGTAGAAATAAAACCTAAACAAAAGAATGTGGAAAAAAGAGCAATAAGATCAGCTAGACGTGAACACACATAACTTTCAGTACCTCCTGATTATGAGCCGCAACACTGTGGAAGAGTATGTGGATCTAGCATTGGACTAGTTTCTCATTTAAGAACCTATTAAGGTCTTCAAAGCAGTAATACTCGATATCGAGTGACAGCTATGATGATCATAATTATTACTGCTTTTGCTATTATTTGCAGAATTAGTTGCGATATAAATTCTCCGTAAATTACTTGATTTTGATATAGATTAAAAAAAAAAATACAACAAAAAGCTATTCAGGAATTGTAGAATCTTTTTGTATGGCATTTCTTGATTTGGCTTCGTAAACTGTACAGTAGAATGATGCTGAAAAGTCAGTAAGTGTACCAACCATGTGTCAGACGATCGTACATAATAATGAAATTTTTTTTTTGTATATATTATCCTTTGTATCTTTGCTCTCCCCTCGCACTGACAGGGACCTGAATAAACATGTCTGTTTTTCTTACCAGTAAGTGTTAACAGGAATGGTTGCCGGTTGAAAATGAAATTGCCTGTTATGTTTTATGTCCTTCTTGTTTAGACTTGATGCTGGTGTTCTGTAATAAAGTTACTCAGTTGCTTTTATCCTGCCTTCTTAGTCAGAGCCTCTCTCGGCCCGTCACATTAGTTATATAAACCAGGAATTGGATGGCCATCTTATGGAGGATACTTATTCACATATTTCTCATCAATTCATTAATTTTCTTTTTTTTTATGTTAACTTATTAGTGCATCAGATAAATTTTCATGATTAGATAATCTTTAAGGTTACGATATCATTATATATCTATAGGCTAAAGAACTATTTATTTTCATTCTTATCGAAAATTTGAATCTAAAACTAATCAAAAGAGAGTAACTAATTGAAAAGAGACTTACCGTTCATTTCAGTATATAGTTTGATATCAAATTCCATGGCGGAAGAAATCCTTCGCAGGAAATTGATGCGAGAGCGATTGAGAAATTGGACACTGATTTTGAAGCAGAGTGTAATTATCGTCGACTGTCTGTCTGGTCGTCGGATAGCCATCCGGTAATCCTGATAGACCACATTCTTCACGTTACGAGTTAGTGACGGTAAAATGTTAGACAGCATTAAGAGTTTTCCCAGGCAAAGTGCTTTCCCTATCAAGCTCACTCACTATATTGAAACGAGGCGCTCTGTCTAAGCAATATCTCTATTTCTATTTTCTAATGACGGTGTTGGTTGGTGATGGTGGTGAGAAACTTCAGAGCTTGATGAAAGACTTGAATCACTCCCTTTCTTCGATAGATGCTGTCCGCCTGAGCAAATTCTCCTGTTTTTATATTCTATTGGCAATGTTAATTGGTGATGGTGGAGAGAACGTGCGAAGAATAGGAGGAAGAGAAAGAAAGAATTGTTTTGCAAGAGGAAGAAGTTTAAGATGGATTCTGGCCAAAAAAAAGGTAATGGGGGAAATAAATGTAAGTTTAAAATGTTTGAGACTGGCATATCTGCCAACATTGAGCCTTGTCTGATTAGTTTGGGAAATGTTGAAGAAAAATGTGATTTAGGCTTTTTTAATATCTCTTAATAGTTTTTTAAGATAAGAAAAGAAGGCATTCTAATTCATCCGCTAATTTTCAAAAGAGTAAGTGGGATATCATAAATGACTACGAAATGTGAAGTAAAACAAAAAATAAAGTATTTTCGGGATTACTGCTCCACTCGGTGAATGAATTCTCGTTTTTTGTAAGGTTCTACAACACAAACCTTTTATCTTGATTGCCCATTAGCCGGCTTTGTTCCACTTTTCTGGGAGTTTTATTTCTCCTTTTTCTATTTCATTTTCTGTCCATCGTGAATGCAAGACTGAACACTCAGCGTTAGAATTTGCTTCATGCTTGTTACCTGATTTCAAAGCTCCCTTATTAACGACGTTTGGGAATAATTTTACCGGTTAATTAACCTCTTGATTCTATTAGAGAAATTATTCTCGGTAATTATTGCGTCGTTTGTTTTGTGTTCTGTTAACCAGTGTTAAAGTTGATTAAATTGCCGTGGAAATGAATGGTTGATGGGCAATTAAATTCCGTAATTGCTGTGGAGGTCAAGGCCTTAATTAATGACATTCTATAAAGCAAATGTTCATTAAGACTATTTGCACCGTACTTTCATTCTGGGCCTTTTTTGTAGAGTATAATTTCGTGAAGAATCTCATTAACATAGTTTCCAATAATAATCCATTAATCAAATTCGTGTTGATTACATTTATACACAAAGACACGTGATAAACTAACTACATTGTTACTTTGAAAAAAAAAAAAAAAAAAAAAAAAAAAAAATATATATATATATATATATATATATATATGTATATATATATATATATATATATATATATATATATATATATATATATATATATATATAAACAGTCGTCAGCTTCAGCAACATTTTTCCTTAGGAGCTGACTCCCGCCTCCCCCAACCACAACCCCAATCTCCTCCGAAACCCCCAATGATCCCCAAAACTCCCCAACCCCATTTCTCTCATTTACCGCGGTTTCAGTGTCGCTCATTTTGAGCCGTCATTGTACAAACCGACCTCTTAATGTCAATTATTAATCTATGATAGTACTTTTTTAAGGGAATGAGGTTTCGAGTCCCATACTTTGTCTAGATATATACAGTATATTCTTGGCTTTTTCCTCACTGACACCGAATTGAATACTTTCATTCATATTTTATATCAATAACGCATTTCTGTAAATCTTCCCCATTTATATTTTACTTGTTGATATCTACACAATGTGTTCGTTTTTCATCCTTTCTACTCAATGCCATCCTATCTATTCACTTTCTATCTTGCCAATTAATTTTCTACTTTGGCAAAATTATAATCCTTTCTAATCTGTCTACCCATATCTATCTAACAAAAACATTTTTCCTACGCTTCTATGCATTGCTGTCTCCTTATGATGTTAAGTTCAAGGAATTAGGTCAAGTGTTTTCATATGTAAACATTTTATCTCTTTTCAACCTATCTAATGTTTCCCTATAAACCCTATACGCTTTCTTTACTAAGGTACATTATTTTGTTACGATACTGCAAGGAAATTAGCAACACCGCAAGTAGAGATAAAGTACTCACGGGAGAGTTATTGTCGAAAATCCGTCGTATATCATTCGCGAAAATCTCCGGAGCTTAAGACGCTTGTGATAAGCTTTGTGAACGCTCTCGGTGAATTATGTCAGGAGATATAAATGAACGGAAAAAATCCTGCAGGAAGAAATGTTATGTGATATTATGAGATCTTTTGCGTTAAGAGAACATTGGAAGCGTGATTCAATGGTGATCATTTGTAACTAGAGAGAGAGAGAGAGAGAGAGAGAGAGAGAGAGAGAGAGAGAGAGAGAGAGAGAGAGAGGGAGGTGGTATTTTGTTTAATTGAAGAGTGTGCCCTATAGCGTCATTATTTTCTTCTATCCATGATCAATTATCTGCAAATTTTCTTGCAGTTTTGTTATGCCTTTTTCGACATTTCTGTGGATTTAGTTTCCTATCTACTTCTAATCTCAGCTACTTATCACTAAATATTTCTTTAATCAAAATCAAAGAATGAGAAGGGTCCGAACCTCGAAAACAGCAGTTTTTCTTCTAAAGGAGCATGTGGATGAGGTTAATCTGAGCAATGCATTATATCCCACGAAAATATGGCATGATCCCTCCTATAATTTGGGCTCTATCAACTCGATTTTTAAATCGAAATTGAATGCTACATAATGGCAGTGAAACTACTAATTTCATTCTGGTGAATAATTACCTCTTCTCGGGCATTGCTTTCATTGCTTATGTTTATCATCTGTGCATCATGTAACGATTTAATGAGATATACAAATTAGCTTTGTTATTCCTGTGCTACCTTTTTTTATTTTTTTATTTTTCAAATAAAAGACCACGCCAGCAAGGACCAGTCGAAATGCCACGAGCGTTGGGACCTTACCTACAGCCTCACCAAATGTCCAACCATCCTATCCCCCCCTACTCCCCTCAGGTCTCATTCCAGACATCTTTATAGCACATGGCCGCTCAACGCTGCCACAAAGGAAGTCCGGGAGGAGTCACAAGGCCTATTGATGGGGGGTGTCGGGGGACGTCATAAAGGCCCATGACCAATGGGACAGCGGTCGGGACAATTACCACCCGCCCCCCCCCCCCCCCCCACAATTGGGGCAAGAAGGGGGTTTAGTCGACCTAGGAGTGGCTGGGCATCATTCTTGGCTGATCAAACCCCGTGAGAGGACCATCACCTTTATTCGCTCTCAAGACTTCAGGGAGGCAGGACTTGTGACACGTTCTCCACAAGGGAGCAACCAGAGTCCTTTTTACCAAGGTAAGGTGTCTAATTTTGAGATCCTCATCGTCCTTACCCAGCCTTCCTACTCCTTCCCTTATCACATCCCATTTTTTCCTTTTATCCTTTAAAGAAAGATCCTACCCACTGAACCTTTTTATCCTATTCCTTATGTCCCAACCACGTGTGCCGTTGCTCCTAACCATAATCAATTCACCCTGTGACAGTGTTGTTTACCACGTGTAGTGTTTAAATTCCTAAGTTTGCACATTTTTTTAAATTTGCATAAAGGTTTTAACCACACAACTTCATCGTATTCCCAGCCTGTAGAAGTAAGTGAGCGGTTAATAATTTAGTTCATTTCCCTTTCCAGGGATTGAGGTTGCAGCGCTGAACCCTTCCACGGCCTACAACTCCCAGTGAAGTACCTCGTAGTTTACTTGAAATATACAGTAATTATCTGTTGTGCTCCCCTTTTTTATTAATCATTATTTAAATATTATTGTAAATATATCTATTTTGTTGGTATTCCTTGTCTTGTTGCCGACTGGCTACCTTTCAATTGTTCTTTTCCCTTGTTAATGCCCTGAATTCCTTAAGCAAGGCCGGACTCCCAACCATGCGGCATAGCAGCTTGAAAATGATTAAATGCTGCTTCTGATGATTAATGCTGACTGATTTCATTTAAGGTTTGGATGTCTAAAATAATGATTTAGATAAATAAACAATTCTTCTTCGCCCCACGGGTTAACTACTGCACTGCAATTGTTCAGTGGCTACTTTCTCTTGGTAAGGGTAGAAGAGATTCTTTAGCTATGGTTAGCAGCTCTTCTAGGAGAAGGACGCTCCAAAATCAAACCATTGTTCTTTAATCTTGAGTAGTGCCATAACATCTGTACCATGGTCTTACACTGTCTTGGATTACAGATCTCTTCCTTGAGGGTACACTCGGGCATAATATTCTATCTTATTTCTCTTCCTCTGGTTTTGTTAAAGTTCTTATAGTTTATTTAAGAAATATTTGTTTCAGTGTTGTTAATGTTCGTAAGATATTTTATTTTTCCTTGTTTCCTTTCCACACTGGGCTATTTTCCCTGTTGGAGCCCCTGGGCTTATGGCATTATGCTCATTCAACTAGGGTTGTATCCTAATAATAATAATAATTATAATAATAATAATAATAATAATAATAATAATAATAATAATAATAGACGTATGTTAGAAATACGTATCTTATGATGTAGATATTCTTTAACCGTTTTCAAAGCATCTGGGTCTCTTCGTGTGGTGATTCGTATGCTAACAAAATCCCTATACTGTATACCAAAACCGTTTTTTCTTTCTCAAGTATTACTTTTAAAGGAGAAATAATCAATGCAAATATTCTTCAAGCTGCTGTTTTTCAATCTACATGCACTATGATATCCCCTCAAAAACAATATCCAATAAGGGAACAACCTTTGCAGGCATCGTAAAACGTTCCCTGTGTAACTTAGATTAGTTGAAGATAAGACCATTTATATATATATATATATATATATATATATATATATATATATATATATATATTTATATATATATATATATATATATATATATATATATATATATATATATATATATATATGTATATATATATATATATATATATATATATATATATATATATATATATATATAAAGAAGGAAGGTGTAATAAAAATAAAAGGGAAATAAGTATTATAGATTTAAAAAACAATTGTTATCGGGAAAGAAAAGTATTACGCTGCATGACATATTCAACTATTGATGTACATTTTACTAACGATGGTATCAACGAGAAACTATAGAATTTCATTCATATTTTTTATATTCCATAATTCAATTTTATACTTTGACCGTCATGATTTAAATTTACATTCATTAAAATATATGAAATAGACTCACTTTATCAACTAGTTCAGATTTTTTAAAGAACTCGCTTTTCCATTTACTTAACTAAATTTCCCCATTTGTTAATTAATTTCCCATAAACATTTCCTCATAAACATTCAAAAGCGCGAATCACCGGCTTCGACCTATCCCTTGCTTTTATACCTTCACATTTATACATCTGTATTCGCTTGTAACAAGCTTTTAGATCTCACACGTATACTCTTCAATCAATCAGTATGACACACTGCACACTATAATTTGCTTTAGAACCATCCACCAAACATATCCTCACTATTAGATTATATGCCCAGATTTGCAAGCCTTTTTATATCCTCCATGGAATTATTTCCATCACTCTATATATTTCTTTTCTCTTATTCGACCCATTTCAGTAATTTACCTCAGGTGTAAAATACTTTGATACTGTGTTCTTTAAAAAAATGATTCCTTCAATATTATTATTATTATTCTTATTCTTATTATTATTATTATTATTATTATTATTATTATTATTATTATTATTACTTGCTAAGCTACAACCCTAATTGGAAAAACAGTATGCTACAGGCCCAACAGCTTCAACAGAGAAAATAGCTCAGTAAGGAAAGGAAATAAGGAAAGAAATAGACTTCAAGAGAAGTAATTAGCAATTAAAATAAAATATTATAAGGAGAGTAACAACATTAAAATAAATCTTTCATGTATAAACATTAAAAACTTAAAAAAAAAAAAAAAGAGGAAGAGAAATAAGACAAAATACTGTGCCTGAGTGTACCCTCAAGCAAGATAACTCTAACCCAAGACAGTGGAATACCATGGTATAGAGGCTATGGCACTACCAAGACTAGAGAACACTGGTTACTTTTCAGAGTGTCCTACTCCTAGAAGAGCTGCTTAACATAGCCAAAGAATATCTTTATAAAACTTATTGCTCCCAATGCATACACATATCTTCTAATTTCAATAATTATATACTATATATTTTATATTTGTATTCTAAAAATATCTATAGCGTGTTTCCATTTAAATTATTTGGAGAATATTTTCGGTGAAATTTTATTACGCATATTTATAGAAGTGTTTGGTACGTCATAATGTTGAAAATAATCCTAATGTTAAAAAATACTCAAATAGGACGTAGGTGATAAAAATTATTCTAACAGTTAAACTCCGACTGGAATGCTTCTTAGCGACAACGGAGTCATGGAATTACAGGAAACATCCACAATTGGATTCAGATTTCAGTCGATGCGGGCTCTCAGATTACTATTCGGTGTAGGTTGTGGGCTGGCCAGGGCACCAGCCGCTCGTTAAGATACTACCACTAGAGAATTATTGGATCCTTTGACTGGCCAGACAGTAATGCATTGGATCCCTCTCTCTCTGGTTACGGCTTATTTTTTTTTATTTTATTTTTTTTTTTTGCTTACACATACACCGAATAGTCTGGCCTATTCTTTACAGATTCTCGTCTTTCCTCATACACCTGACAACAATGTGATTACCGAACGGTTCTTCACCTAAGGAATTAATTACTCTACTGTAATTGTTCAGTGTACTTTCCCCTTGGTGAGGATAGAAGGGACTCTTTAGCTATGGTGAACAGCTCTTCTAGGAGAAGAACACTCCAAAATTAAACCATTGTTGCAGGTAGTAGGTTGGCCAGGGCACTAGCCACCCGTTGAGATACTACCGCTAGAGAGTTATGGGGTCTTTTGACTGGTCAGACAGTACTACATTGGATCCTTCTCTCTGGTTATGGTTCAATTTCCCTTTCCCTAGAAACACACACACCAAATAGTCTCGCCTATTCTTTACACATTCCCTATCCTCATACACCTGACAACGCTGAGATTACCAAACAATTCTTCTTACATCACTGTAATTGTTCAGTGGCTAACTTTTCTCTTAGTAAGGGTAGAAGAGACTCTTTAGCTATGGTAAACAGCTCTTCTAGGAGAAGGACACACCAAAATCAAACCATTGTTCTCTAATCTTGGTTAGTGCCATAGCCTCTATACCATGGTCTTCCACAGTCTTTTGGGTTAGAGTTCTCTTGCTTGAGGGTACAATTGGGCACACTGTTCTATCATGTTTCTCTTATTGTTTTGTTAAAGTTTTTATAGGATATATTTATTTTAATCTTGTTGCTCTTCTTAAAATTTTTCATTTTTCTTTGTTTCCTTTCCCCACTGAGCTGTTTTCCCTGTTGGGGCCCCTGGGCTTATAGCATCCTGCTTTTCCAGCTAGGGTTGTGGCTTGGCAGATAATAATAATAATAATAATAATAATAATAATAATAATAATATGGCATCCATACACTATGTAAGCCAGTTAAGAAGGTATTCCACAATAGGGTTATAAATCAACAAAACTAGAAAATAAAAAAAATTACCATTACAATGTTCTTGTCCTTCTCTCATTCTCTCTTACACACACAAACACACACACACACACATACCTCCACACAGTTCTCTTCTTTTTAGCAACCGTTTCTTCTCCCTTCTCTTACTCGTGTCTACTGAAGCAATGAAACTCTGGCACAGGTTAATGTAGTGTCAATGTTGACTGTACTCCAAGGATGAAAAATGAAAGAAATATAAACATACGCCTCTAACTCTCACTTAATTCTGGGGAAAGATTTTAGTTTCTTACTTAAAATTATTGGGTAAATATTTGTGATTCATTCTTTGATTTCACCGACTACCAATGACATTCTCTTATCAATGTTGTCCAGCTTTTTTCCTTGATCTTTGATTCTATTCAAAGTTTTATTAACACAAATATAGTTTATTTGAATAAAAATCCTTTGTTTGAATGGTAAATGTGAATCTACCATTAAAAAAAAAAAAACATTTCCACTATTAAACCTTCCCTCGTTATAAGATTTTGTCTGATTATATGAAGAATATTGGTTGTTAACACAAGAGCTATAAGAAACCAATTGTGTAGAACTATTTTATTATTATTATTATTATTATTATTATTATTATTATTATTATTATTATTATTATTATTATTATTATTATTATTATTATTATTATTATCTTAGCTACAATTCTAGCTGGAAAAGTAAGATGCTATAAGCCCATGCATGGGCTTCAGCAAGGAAAATAGCCCAGTGAGGACAGGAAATAAGAAAACTGATATGGCAGTGTGCCTGAGTCACGGTCCAGACCTTGGCCGGCCTGAGAATATCCTCAGGCAAGAGTACTCTAACGCAAGACAGTGGAAAACCATGGTAAGGTTATAAAATTACACAAGGCCATAGAACAAGGATTCCCTTTTGAAGTGTCCTTTCCTAGAAAAGCTGCTTAACATAATTAAAGTGTCTCTTATACCCTTACCAGACGGAAAGCCACTGAACAATTTCACTACAATAATTAGGTTAGTTAACCCCTTGAGTGAAGAATTATCTGTTAGCTCAGTGTTGTCGAATATATGAGGAATTAGGGAAATGTGTCAAGATTATGCAAGATAATTCGATGAATGTATAGGAAAGGAAAATGAACCGTCACCAGAGAGGGGTCCAAAGTGGTGCCATCTAGCATAGTGGTTTTTAACCTTTTAATTATCACGCCCTCTCTAGGAGCTGCTCTTTCTGTCCATGCCACCTATTATCTATTGACAAGTTTCACTCTAGGTTTGAATATGAAATAAGAAAAAAAATAACGTTTTGTCCATTTGCTAAGGAGGAATTACATTAGGGAAATATCTAACACCACTCTATTGATGCAACGAGATATTTGCTAGTGATTATTCGGAATTGCTTCTTGGCTACACTGTTAAAGAAAAAAGTAATTCTAATTATCTGCAATAATATACGGTTCTCAGCCGTATTTCAATAAAATAAAGGCGACCAAAATTTTTACCCTACTTTTCTAATATATTTTACGGGTTGCTGACCGTAATGACATTCCTTTACGTCGATATTTCCGTATTTAAAATGGTAAATACCTGGCAACATTTAATCCATGATTTTTACCGATTTTCATGGCAGATTTTTAACAGTTACCAGATATTTTAGCTACAAAATCAAAGCAGGTCCCATTCAACGTTCAAGCTGTTTCTATACTTGGTTTGATAGCAACGTGCATGGAAAATGCAGTTTCACATACATGCGTGGATCCTAATATTGTTAGAATCCGAAGCGCCTGGTGCGAGATCAAAGGGTAAACAGGATTGTATTTGAACCATAAAGTTTCCAATTCCAAATCTTTGAAGTGTTCTTTAGCTGTGGAGTTGAACCTCAACATAAGGAATTACTCTTGGACTTCATCCGCTATCTCACATTGGAATGGGTTAATGATGAATTTCCAATTTTCAAGCTTCTCGGATATATCTGGGAAGTATCTGGTAAATTCTGTTTTCAAGTCCCATAGATGAATGATCCTTTTTCTTTCACTCAGAATCAAGGTCACTCACTGTCAGTAAAAGCAAAAGCAAAATTCCTAAAACTGGCTCTATTTCCCTACTGAATTTAAGATTTCCAGTGGTCAGGTTTGGCCATTTTGGCTCTAATGATGTTATGAAGCATGCGGCTTTTGATGTTTTTCAAAATATCGTGATTATAAGAGGATCGTTCTCTTACTTTTATAGTAAAGTTCTAATACATGATTTCAAGAATTTATCTTGGACCGTCTTCTGCTTTGAATCTAGAAATATTGTTACTTTCCGTGCTTCATAAAGCTGTCCAATCAGGTATTCTTTTGATATCCATAGATATCAAAAGGGAGGGAGATATGGTCAATGCATACAGAAAATGGTATGCCTGGGAGACTTAAAAACAAGAGTTAGTAACGACAATACTTCTGCGTTATTTCTTAAACTTATCTCTACACTAGTGCCCCACGCTATTGTCTAGAAATTAATACATAACTAGAGAAATGTATACTTTTTACTTGTAGCTCAGGCCCCCCCCCCCGGCCAATGAAAATCACTCACGTCACCCTGGTTAAGAACCACTGATTCAGCCAGTCATTGGACCCAATAATTTTAAGAACCGCTGATTCAGCCAGTCATTGGACCCAATAATTTTAAGAACCACTAATTCAGCCAGTCATTGGACCCAATAATTTTAAGAACCACCGATTCAGCTAGTCATTGGACCCAGTAATTTTTTAGCAGTAGTATCTCAACGGGTGGCTGGTGCAGTGGCCAACCTACTACAGTACTACATAGTCTTTTCAAGATTAGACTGGATTATATCATTTTTATAGATCATACTGCAATTATGATCTGTTTT
>NC_090733.1:5333275-5360775 GCF_036898095.1 Palaemon carinicauda | reverse complement strand
CTGTTCATCGCAGAATTAGACGACAGGTTTTAATACACTACCTGCCGCCACCACATAATGCTTCAGTTCATGGACCTGCTTAGCATAGAGTTCGTAAAACACTCCGGATGATTTCCATTCGGTGAATGAACGAAGACGCTCAAAGTCCATTTACTGAAAAAAGTTCAGTGATGAAGCAATTTTTCTTGGATCCTGACCTGCGGGAGTACTGTCAGGATCTGCTCTACGAATAAATTAGGCGAGCTTCGCCCTCAGTTGTTTTAGGGATAAGTTTGATCCAGAGGTTTCTCCTTTAAATAGCTGTCCTCCCCTGAAGTCTGAAGTTCTACGAAGATAGAACTTTAAACACTTTACAGGACATAAAGAGACATCTTTCTTCAGAGGGAAGATTCCCCAGGGACCCCACCTCTTAGTGGGTAGCTTGTTCTTAGCGAGAAAGGCTGTATCAGGAAAGAGATTCAGTTCTCCTGCTTCTGTGAACTGAATGTGACCCTCATCTCTAGATAGAGCCACTATTTCACTAACTCTAGCCCCTGAGGCTATAACGAACAGAAAAATAACCTTTTAGGGTTAGATCCTTAAGGGAACAATGTTCATTGTTCATAGATGAGGCATAATGTAGGACCTTGTCCAAAGACCATGAGATGGCCTTTGGTGGTGGTGCAGGCCTAAACCTTGCACATGCCTTTGGAATCTTATTAAAGATTTCATTCGACAGATCTACTTGAAAGGCATATAGAAGAGGTCTAGTCAAGGCTGATTTGCACGTAGTTATCATGTTGGCCGCCAGGCCTCGATTACGAAGGGGGACGAAAAAGGACAGATAGAAGTTCATTGAAATTTCTTTTGGTCCTTTTGCTTTAACAAAAGCAACCCACTTTTTCCAAGAAGACTCATATTGTCTTCTCATTGACTTAAACTTGTATTTTTCTAAGAATTCTATATTGCCTTCTGAGATCCCAAATCTTTTCCTAACCACTAGGGCAAGGAAATCATGAAATGAAGGGTTCGGGTTCTCTGTTATAAATCGAAGGCAATCTTGAAGACGCGCATGATGAAGAGGTCGATCTGCAGTTCTGGGACTTGATCCTATCTGGGAGGGAATAGGTCTGCGCCCGTGGACCATTCTAACTCTATCGGCTTGAGCCCAAATATAGTATCCACTATCACATTGTGGATCGATTGTATATGAACTGCTGACAGGTGCCATCCCTTCAAGTAAGGGATGGTTAACGTCACCTATACTGTATGAGACTTTTTCTAGCATTGTCGATTGTGACATCTCATTATCGCTTTGGTGTCCCAGATCAGTCGAAGGAAGTCTGATATGCGTGGAGAGAGCTTCCCCATTCATGACAGGACCAACATGGTCTTGGGACTTTGGGACTTTGACTTTTGTTAGAGAAGCTATTAAGGAAGGACCTATAATGGTCTTTTTAGATCTCTTCAAGCGTTTGATACGTATCTTCTCCAGACTCTTGACGCATCTTTCAGGTGTGCTCTTAGCACTGGGTGTGTCACTATTGCGAACTGGAGAGAGTTCAGAACTCCTCCCTGTTAGCGTCTTGGAAATCTAACTGATTACCCGAGTCTCTTGACAGACCTTGCAATCTCCTTTTATATTCCCATGGGAAAGGAGAGTTGGTGTGACCACAGGCTTCAATGATTTTTTAGCCATTGAAACCTTTGAGCTGGAGAGAATTGAGACTTCTTGAAGCTTATCTTGCATCCACGATGTTTCGGGAACCGGTTCATCTCCTTGGATGTTCATAGACCAGCCACTTCGGGTTCTTGCCACCCTAGCCTCTCGTCCAGGTACATTGTTGCCTGAACCATTTCTAGATTTGCTTTTTGCGTGACTAAGTCTGCCAATCATATGAAGATATTTAGGACTGTGTTTAGTCTGACACGGATCTTTCCTAGGATATACGTTACCCTCTGTAACTTGAATCCTAGATACAGGGGATGGGTGATTGACTGGAAGTTTCCAAAGGACACTTTTCAGGTCTGACAAGACTACAAACACCCCTTTTTAAAACAGTGTCCATATGTTCAGAAGGATTAACATCTGAACTCACTGTTTTATTTGAACTTGTTGAGTGGCGACAAGTCCAGAATGACTCTGAGATTTCTTGAGTCCTTCCCGTGAACACCAAGCAGCCTTCCCTGGAATACGATGGACTATTGTTTCCTTATCACCTCTATGCTCTAGACCTCTCAGGTATACTCCTCCAGGAGGGTTTTGGATTGTAGAAGGAGTTAAGGAAATGATGGCGCAGACATTTCTACTTCCCATCGTAGTCCCATCTTGATTAGGTCTTGGACCCAAGGATCGAAGGTCCAACGACCCTGAAGGAACCTCCCTCCTACCAGAAGCATCTCTATGCTTCGAATGATCAGTAGGAATCAATTTTTGACCACCTGCCTGTGGCATCATGGTCGCTGCAGCCGTGGGATGTTGTTGAACGGTCCAAGGTATATTTCCGGACTTTTCCGTCTTCCTTTTAGGTTGGGGACCCACAACCGTGGAAGACTTTCTCTTTGAAAGGAGGCCCAACTTTTGGAGAAGACCTACGTTCTCCGTGGTGGCATTCTTAATCACTTTCCTAACTACCTCGTCTGGGAAGAGGTCTTTAACCCAGATGTTGGAAGATATTAGCTTCCTTGTTTTATGTTTCACTGTTGCGGCAGCGAGCACAAACTCCCTACATGCTCTCCTAGCTTTCATAAAGGCATAAAGGTCTTTCACTAAGGTAGCTATATGCATTTTGGCTAAGACCATGAGCATGTCTGGGGTACTTTGATGGACTGAACACAACTCTATGTAGTTTTGTAGAGATAAGGAGGCTGCAAGTCTCTCTTTTGTCTCTTGTTCATTATACAAGAGAAACTCGGATAGTTTAGGGAGATCTTGGTTAAACTGTCGACTGGCGACATCCGCATCTAATCTTCCTACTGGAAAAGTTAAATAGACTTCCTTCCAGTCCTTCTCGTGTCTAGGAAAGGCTAGTGACAGAGGCTTGCACTCCTCGAGTGCAGGACATGGCCTATCTGCTTCCACTGCCTTGGTAACAGATGCCTTCCCCATAAAGGGGAATGAAATTGAAGCAGAAGCAAGAAAGGAAGGGTACCTGTTACCCAGTGTGAATACCTTTGACACCGAGTAACCCGCCTTTTTCAGGCTACTTGACAGTATAGCCTGTGCCTTATCATGGTCGAGAATCATGACCTCCTTTGTTTCCGATCCTTTTCTTGACTTTGGTTTATATTTCAGTCGAACAAATCAATTAGGAAAAGCATCAAAGCTTGGCCAAAATTGGATTTTGTCCAAAGGAATACCACCCATCTTCTCCGAAATGTAGAATTTGCCATTTAGAATTGGCATCATCTCCGCAAACCTACAGGGATTGGTTTTGGAGCATGTCGGAAGGTCTTGATCCATGGGTCATTTGTATGCCCCTTGGGAAGCGACAAGTGGAGCTTTACGAGGCTCTATCTTGCATTTTACTTCCTGCTTTTCGTGTTGTTTGCAAAAGCTCTCTATCAGATTATTCACTTAGGCCCATAATTGGTCCATTCCATCTAATAGAGGGGTAGAAGATGAAGATGTCGACGTCAAGGGCTCTAGAGCCGGCATAGGCGGAAACAATTTCGACACAACATTTTCCCCTTCTTCCCATGGGCACTTCCAGCCCTCCTTCCCAAAGGCTATCTGGCCGTCAGGAGATGTAATTGGTGCCTGAGGCACCACTATTTCCTTACTTGCCTTTGGAAATAGTAGCTTACTCATTCTATCATTAGGTAGGTAAGGTCCCGGAGAGATTTTCTGGAAGCTTCTCACCCAGTTGCGTAATTTGTACCGAGCTGTATCCCTAATCTCTATAGACTTTTGATTCTCGAAACTTTCGGACATTAAGGTCCGACATACATTGCAAACCTGCGGGTTCCAATAATGTAGGAATTCGGAAATAATATTGCAGGGGGCATGAAACCTGCAGGTATTATGACCGTAAAAACCCTTACTCTTGATCTTGCAGAAGACTGCAGCACAAGTCATCTGGTGTTCCTCCTATAAAGAAAGGAGAACAGAATGAGTATATAATTGCTTATCTCACTGATAATCAATATGCACAAGTCATCTTTTAACAAACTAGCTTAGGATAGTGAGCTATAAAGGGATAGTAGGAGACACATATTCGTGTATCCCATGCAAGCAACTGCTGTTACCTCCCCTCAGTGTTAACTATAAGGAGATTCCTCTACCAAGGTAACTCCAACTAGAAGGGTTCTAACCCTTAGGGGTAGAAAAGTGTATAAGTCACTGTCTCTTTTTATACTTAACACTGTGGGGTAAGGATGACTGATTCCTCAATCAGAATATTGAAGAAATACTATTCTTTCAATATAGGAGTGGTACCAGCAGAAGCTCGCCAAGGGTACCCAATATATGTTGGAAATAACTACTGTATAATCATACTATAGTTTTCTATTTGCAGCATACGCTATGTTGCATATTACTGGCTACTATATAATTATATATAATGTAGTTCAGCCAGCGTGCTGCCTTTGTGGCAAGCATCTGACGCCAACTGGACTAAGAAAAATAAAAGACATATATTTGTGTATTCCACCCAACCTATTTGCTGTGACCTCCCTTACAAAATTAAATCATAGAATTCCATGATCAGGGAGACTCAAGATAAGGGTTCTACCCTTTAACGGTTAGGAGTGTAACACCCCAGCCCTTGAAATATTTAATATTGTAAGGTAATCTAAAAACTGATTTCTAATCAGAATATTGAAGAAGATATGTTATTTCAATAAAGGATTGGGCTCAGCAAATACCTGGGTAGGGATACCCAAGATATATTGGAAATAACTACTAGTATGATATTTACAGTAGTTTTTCTATCTGCAGTATATCCTATACTGCAAATATACTGACTACCTGCATAAACATATACTGTAGATCAGCCGGTATGTCGTCAGCATAGCTAGTTCTTGCTGGAACATCCAGCATGATAGCTAAAAGAGAGAGAGATAGCATGGAGTGAAGGCTACCTATTACTGTGGATGTATACAGTAATTAAGGATGTAAAGTCTATTTTTACTGCCTTTCTCCAGAAATAAGGTTCAAATGGAAGGGGAGAATGTAACATTCAGGCTACCATACAGCCACATTACTATTGCCGGTAAGGTCCTGCCGACACACTGCCGGCAGGCTAGCCTACGGCAGTACTAGTACAGTCGGCATGCTGCCGGCTGAGTCAGCATCTATCTGTGCCGGTCTGGCCGGCGGTACTCCGACAATAGAACTTGTGCCTAGCAGTCCAAGGGAGAACTGAAAAACCTTAGAGACAGAAGGGACTTCCCATTCACAGCCATCATGGTTGCCGGCAGCCGGCAGCCGCCGACAGCCGTCATGGCTTCCGACAAATGGCATGGCTACTAGCAGTATGCATCGTCGCCGGCAGCCGTCATAGCCGCCGACAGTTGAAAGACACATAGTCGCCGGCATTCAACATGGCGGCCGGCAGTTGTCATGGCTGCATGCAGCTGCCATAGCTGCAGGCAGCCGTACAACAGCAGTGGAGAGGGAGTCTGGCCGGCACTGGCAACCCACCGGCAACGGTAAGGTTGCAGGACACCGGTATCATAAAAGAACAGAGCGGGCGGAAAAAGGGTCCTATATGAGGTGTGGTAGGAGCCGGCAATGTTGCCAGACCTAAACAGCTTGAAGAAACTCTGTTTCAGTATTGGCGCCATCCTAAGCTGCAGGAGAATCTTCTATTCTCCAGCCTAGGGTATGCCAATACAGTCAAGGGGATGGCAGGAGTGCCACCTCCTCTCAACAAGGGAGAAACAGAGTTCCAGTGCTATGCCATCCTAGGCCTAAGAAGATACTACACTTCAGCCTAGGGTCTGCGAGCATAGGACTAGTCTACTAGGCCACAGGGAGAAGATGGCGGCATCATACAACCACTTCAAGTGTAGCCTAGGGAAGGCTAGCCTCCTATGCCAGCAGCCTAGCCGGCAGGGGAATGACTAATCACCGTGCCGGCCGACTGCCGACACAAGACTAAATACTCTGAATTTCTGACCAAATCCCAAAACTTGCAATTTGCTGTTAAGGGAAAAGACAGGAAAACCCTAGGTTAGTCATGCCTGAATTAAAAATTCAAGGCCGACACATTAGGGTTGTAGCCTAAGGCTACACTCAGAGGGAAGAGAGATTACCCTTAAATCCCTAAAAGAGACGAGTATCGGTTATATAATAATTCTAGGAGATATCAATCTCCAATGAATTGATAACCAATACACGAGGGTAACCGGGGAAATGTCGTAAGTATATATTGCCTAGGTTAGGTTATCTAGGCAAGGCAAGATCTCGGTTACCTATATCACCGAAACTCTGACATATACGATCGACGCAGAAAAATGAAAAATTATGTATATAAATATCTTTACAAATATAAAATGCCTAAAAAGCTTGATAAATAATTTAATGCTATTTTAAAACGCCCATGGCACCTCCGATAACAGGCCTAGCCCCTAATCACAACTAAAAAACACATATTGTAAAGATTCAATACTCAACTTCCCAAAGGCAAAAGAAGCTGGAGAATGATAATAATAATCCATGAAAATCGATCGAAAATGTGAGATCAACACAGAACACCGCCGTGCGAATTCGCTACAAAATAAGGAATGTTTGCCATCTTGGATATGGCGCTGTTGTGATACTCAATAGTAATATGAGAACTAGGGTAACCTTGATACGGATCCCCTTCTATTCTGCCACTTCCCCCTCAAAGCGTTAACGCTATTACGGTTGCAGATTGCTATGTGGCGTGTCAAGAATACGTCCTCTGATATTATGCGATATTCTTGAGAGAAATTTAAGGATATTCGCGCCAGGTGTTAGAATTCTGGATACCTAAAGGTAATATTCTCTGGGAATATCACTGTAGTGCATATATCCCATAGGAAACTACTCATATGAACTTCCACCAGGACGACATGGCTTGAGCCGAAAAATACACACACACACACACACACACACAAACACACACATATATATATATATATATATATATATATATATATATATATATATATATATATATATATATATATATAAGTGTAACTGCATGCAAATACTTGCTTTGGCACTTGGTTCAATACATGTAATGGTACCGGTGGGAAATTGTTGCGTTTATGGTCTGCCATCTCTTAGCTAAATATCAACGATGCTCACATAAGCTAACAAACACCACTTCCTTCAGTGTTGTTGAAGGTTATTAAAATAAATATGAACAACACTGAATCTTCGAATATTACCCTTAACTGTGGCCACTCACTCGTAAACCGGAATTATGTTATTACACCTTAACGTTAATGACGCTCTTAAGTAGTACTTTCGTAAGTAGCTCTCTCCGTTGAAAATTCCCATTGCATTATTTTATGGAACATCATCGACCAGGGGAACTGCATGTTAATGCTCGTATAGAACTTAGTTTTCATTTGCAGAATCCAAAATATACGATGATTCTGTACCCGCCAATCACCGATCAATGGTTTCAGTTATAAAGAAAAAAAAAAAAGGGGGGGGGGGGAAGAATGATTTTCCTACGTGCTCGCGAAAATGCATCAACACAAACATGAGCATATATTACTACAAGCTAAGAGAGAGAGAGAGAGAGAGAGAGAGAGAGAGAGAGAGAGAGAGAGAGAGAGAGAGAGAGAGAGAGAGAGAAAGAGAGGGATAGGATGATTTTTTAGCAAGAGCAGGGCTTTGGTATTTGCATCACAAAACAATCATTGTCAATGAACTCGACTCTTATAATGAACTTACGGCAGATTAAACAGACCCGAAGTCTAAGCAGCACAGGTTGGGTCATCTTTAGTTTTTTTTTTTTTTTTTTTTTTTCTTTTTTTTTTTTTAAGCTGATATGTAATATTATTTTAAAGGCGAGGTGTAATAAAGGTTACGTCGTCTAGTTTGCAACTGGGTGTGTTTGAGAGTGTTGGGGGGGAGTACGCGTCGTAGTGAGAGAGAGAGAGAGAGAGAGAGAGAGAGAGAGAGAGAGAGAGAGAGAGCTTTTTAGGCTGTTATCATCTAACCGCTAAATAAAACCGACCAAATAATTACAGTTACTAGTCCACTGCAGGACAAAGGTCTCAGATATGACTCTCATTCGTGTGATTATGGTGTTTTGTACCTGCAAATTTTCTTAATCAATCAATCCATCGTCTTCTTTTCCTTTCCCTACTTCTTTCTGTCATTCGCATTATATATCCTGCCCATATCCATTTATTTTTCTTACATGTTGTTAGAATGTCCTCACTTTAGTTTTTTCTTGTCTCTTAGCGTTATTCTCATCAGTATTCTTTCCATAGCTCTTTGAGTTGTAACAATCTTATGTTT
This sequence comes from Palaemon carinicauda, assembly GCF_036898095.1. Classification (NCBI taxonomy): domain Eukaryota; kingdom Metazoa; phylum Arthropoda; class Malacostraca; order Decapoda; family Palaemonidae; genus Palaemon; species Palaemon carinicauda. The sequence goes on along the minus strand of NC_090733.1, from coordinate 5,352,347 downwards.
GAAGGATATATTTTTGTAAAGCTCCAAGTTTCAGATTCAGAAGTTAAAGTGATATTTTACTTTTCATGATATATATATATATATATATATATATATATATATATATATATATATATATATATATATATATATACTGTATATATATATATATATATATATATATATATATATATATATATATATATATATATATATATATATATATATATATATATATATATATACTATACAAACCGTACACGCATGCACAAACAAACTTATATTTATATAGACAGATAGATAGATATATAGATAGACATAAATCCCTCCTGGTACATAATTTACCTCTTATTCTCCATTGATTTAAAGTGTGAACATTATAGATAAGGTTGACTCTTACCCATAACTCTTTCTGGGACTCCAGGTCCCGGGTAGGGATCGATTTGCTGTCATGCGAATGCTAGGCAAACGCTATCGATAGGAAAATTTGGGTAAAAGATTAAAATGAATATTAACACAACTGTTTTTATGATTATTCAGTAAATGTGTGTTACTGATATTTGAAACTATCAATAAATTGGGACTGGATTATCATTCTAATAATGAGGAGCTCGCTAATGGAATGTCATCAGAGAACTCATAGTAAGTTAGGTGCATTAAACTTTCCAAAAATTAACTTGAACCTTAAGTATTAAGAAAATTTTTTTTTTTTTTATATAAACTTTTAACTTTCTTGAAGGCCTTTGTGGTGTGTGTTTGTGTGTGTGTGTAAGAGAGAGAGAGAGAGAGAGAGAGAGAGAGAGAGAGAGAGAGAGAGAGAGAGAGAGAGAGAGAGAGAGTATATCTCCCGGTCTAACTGAATCAGTGCTTTCTAAGGTTTAGTAATTTCAATATATCAAATAACTAAATGAAAACTAATTAAAGTCAAGCAATAAATCTTAACATGATTTCTTTCATATAGATTGCATGCATTTTCTGTCAAATATAACTCAGTTTAGATTGGTTAACTGATAATTACGTCAGAGCTATCATTGAAAGAGCCATCAACTTTCATGACGTATAAGGAAACCAAGAAATGACATTGGGGTAATGAGAATTTAGCGAAAGGCACCTCCACTACCGGAAGAAAATGAGTTCCGTAGTTTGGGACTTGGATGACATTTAATGACCGATTTTCTACTGAAGCGGCAAATTGAAAACTGTATTACTAGAACAGCGTTTCCTTAATGGTATTTAATCAGTGATTATGATATCATCGTTATCTCGGATGCCTTCGTGTGAATATCTGCTTCGTACATTTGAGTCAGTGGTTAGTAAATTAGAGTAAAATGTTTAATTTCATTTTATAACTAAGAACAGACAGGAGAACAATACTCGAAACAAAGTAGAGTGAAATAATCAAAATACTTATTAACTATACATTGATCACCGAAAATGTTAAGACTCTCTATAAAACATTCCTTTTTTTGCCATTGAAGAAGAGGCAGACCTAATGTATTTTTCAAAGGTAAATTTTCTATTTAGAATCACACCTAAATATTTTACGTAAAAAAAGAAAAAAAAATCAGTGCTAAGATCGGGATGTTGAGCAGCCACTGTCACGACCTACTTGCAATCGTACTTTGAGTTTTGTCAGAGTTCAACTTCATACCCCATAATTTGCATCATGCAATAATTTTAGCTAGATCTCTATTAAGGGATTCAGGAACCCACGATCTACATTCAGGAGATGGAATTGATGCAAAAAAAGTAGCATTATCTGCATATGTAACTAGCTTGTTTTCCACGCCATAGCTCTTGTCACACATATATAGTATGAAAAGTACTGAGCCAAGAACACTATCCTGAGAAACAGCAGATATCACATTTCATATACTCTCCATTTTATGCCATCTATTTCTTAAAATTTCGATATTGATGTTTGAGTTTGAAAGTAAAGGCCTCATGATTAACACGTTCAAAGGCAGCACTAAAATCTAGGCCAGGATACGAGCTTTCTGACCACAATTATAAAATTCCTGTACACCATTGGAGGTTGTGAGAAGAAAATCCCATGCTCTAAAGCCTTTATGAAGGCCAAATTGCAAACTAGTGAACAGATGATTGATTACTTTCAGCAAACCTATTCAGATGTTTTGACAATAATGTTCAATAACTTTAGATAATATAGGAGTTATGGAAATTTCGTGGCAATCAGCTGGACTTGAGCTACCACTCGTACATTTACATAATGAAGTAACATTTCCTATTCTCCAATAAGTGCCAAAATAACCTCTTCTTGCTAACTTATATAAAATAGAAGATAACTTAGCAGCGAAGAAATATGCAGTCTTTATAAAAAAAACTAAATGAAAATACCATTTGGGTCCATAAGCATCCAGATTTCTCAAGAGAGCTTAAATTTCGAAACACAAAAAAGCTAAACTAGATGGTCTAGCCTCAGAAAAAACAGTAATGAGAAGATCAAGTTAATCATTACTGTGCTTACTGTTAAACAATCAGCCAAAAGGATTGCCTTTTCCTTTGGAGAATGCGTACAAGAGGAATTTTTACATATACACCAAAAAGTGCTGATTTAAAGATACTCCCCCACTTATTTTCCCCGGTTGTACCAGAAAGGGTATCTTTTATGGTTAGAGTGTATTCCTTATCAGTTGAAGTATAAGCTCTCTGAGCAAAAGTTTTTAGCTGAATATAGTTATTACAAGTTAAATCTCATGTTACCCTTACAAAGATGATAGGCCTCCTGCTTACCCAAATCATCATTGAACCAGGAGTTTGTTTTTCACACAATACTTTAGCACACGAGAAAGGATACGCCTTTTAATTGTGTCGACCAAATTCTCATTCAATAAAACATGGGGTCAACACTATTATACAATTGAGACCAATGCAAGGTATATGAAATTCACTCAAAATGCCATTCCAGTCTGCTTGAGATTTTATATAAATCTTACATGAATATGATAAATCAGGGGCAGGGTTTTTCAGTACAGTAGCTGCACATTTGCCAAATGTTTTTTCATTTTGGACATTTCCTTCATATGTGCATCCTTGATATAGGTCAAAACTTACTGAGTATTCTTCATCTGTATTCAGACACCAGGCTTTGTATCCAAATATGATGGGCTTTCCTCTGATGCATTGCTTAAATCCATATTTTCCAAAGTTTTCAATCATTGCTTCATGATGCGAAAGTAATTATTCAGGAGGAAAATGGCTTATGAACCTATTTGAAATGAGCTTCACTAAAGGATACACTTTTGCATATTTGTTTGCTTTATCTAGTGCGGAATTGTCAGCAAAATGGATGAGCTGCATAATTTTTTTTCAAACCTGTTCCTTCTCATTGTATTGTACACAGCTTCATTTCCTGTCAAAGGGGAATTCTTTCAAAACAATCTTCGCGAAGAAACATGTACTATACCAGACACCAACAGAATTCCCAAGAAGATTTTCAATTCTTCCTTAGTTACTGTAAAAGAAGTTTCTCTATTGGACTTAGAATAGACAATGGTCTGATCAACTATAATACTCCACACTTCATCAAAAAATTGTTCAAAAAGTTTCATGGGTGAAAAATCTCTGTACTTTGCATAACTGGGCTCTGGAAAGATGCAATTGACCGAACTGAGAAGATTACCTCGACACCATTTTGGGTTCTTGTATCCTGAACTATGACTGGTACTACTATATTCTTCACTGTCTCCATCATCTTCTGTAGTGCGTCGACCATCAAGGAACACTGCTTCAGCAGGAGCATTTAGTTGCTTGCCTGACAAATTGCCTATTAGACCACCCTCATCTTCTCCTGCCGAATCTTCATCCGTCAGTTCATCATTAGTCGGTTCAATATACACTGCAGCTGGTGTATCTTCATCTTCTAGTATGTTGAGAATTTCTGCACAAGTTAGACCTCTGAAAAAAAAAACAGATAAATTTATCATTAGTGACAAACTAGAAAGAATATAACCAATAATATCAAACATATATGAAAAGTGTACCAACCGTGTGTCACACAATTGTACATAATTCCTTTTGCATATATTATGCTTGTATCTTCGCTCTTCCCTCGCACTAAACGAACATGAAAATTCATGTCTGCTGTTTCCTCTGTAACATTGCCTGTCTTGTTAACTTGTTATGTCCTGTTGACTTGAGGTTTTGTATATAAAGGAGAGTATTCTATAACAATATAACTCAGTTGATTGCATCCTGCCTTTGAGTTCACAACCCTCTATCGGCCCGTCACATTGGTGACCCCGGAAGTCGACTCGCCTCCGCCGCCTTCCACCCCCACCCCCTCGCCCCTTCATCGTTGTACTATGGCGGACTCTATGGCAGTTGGTGCTGCAGCCACTCCATTCAAACTTTCATCATTTGCCAGCGGAGAGATGTTTGCTTGGTTTCAGCGCGCAGAAGTCCAGTTTCGTATCAGGGGCGTGACTCGCTCAACCACCAAAGCGGATTATGTTCTCGCGGCGATACCCGAGGACACCTTCCCAGAAATATCCGACTGGCTTTGTGAACAAGGAGATACCCCAATAGCGTATGACGCCCTCAAAACATACCTTCTGCAGCAGTACTCGCCGTCGCCAGCTGCCCGTATAGCAAAGCTTTTTCAGCTCTTGCAACAACTGTTGGGGGACCAAAGGCCTTTGATTGCCCTCAGGGAAATGACCAGTATCACTCGCATTCAACCTGCCGCAGACGGCTCTCCTCCTGAGGTGAACCTACTTCGTGCCCTTTGGATACGCCGTTTACCCAAACCTGTAAGCGCTGCCATACCCGATGTCGATAGTTTATCCATAAAGGACTTGATGACCAAAGCCGACGCCCTTATGGACAGCCACTTCAAGACCTCCATCAACGCCTCCACCCCTGACGACGAGGATGCCTATTCAACGTCAACCGAAGCTGACATGAATGCTGTAGGACATACACGCCTACCCCGTGACGTGCCGAAGCGGCGACAAAGCCGCCCACCACCCACCAATCGCTCACGCCCCAACGAACGACTTCTACAGCTACTTACTACCTCCCATCTGCCGCAGTTTTGCTACTACCACTTCAGATTCGGGGCAACCGCGAAGAAATGTGCCAAGGATTGTCAGTGGCCAAAAAACGTGTAAGTAGGCCATCGCTTGTGGCGGTGGCCTCCCGTGTTTCAAATCTTTTCTTTTTACAGGATGCAGGAACGGGCGTGCGATTTTTGGTAGACACGGGTGCTTGTCGTTCTCTTTTGCCAAGGAAACTCTTCAAGGCACGACGTAGTCTGTCTACATCTGCCGACGTCCGCTTGGTAGCTGCCAACGGATCTGCGATACCCACCTACGGTTACGAAAACCTCACATTATCGTTCGGAAACGGTAAATTCAATTGGAAATTTCTCGTTGCTGACGTCATAATGCTAATCTTCGGTGCGGATTTCCTCTCTCATTTCCACCTTCTGGTCGATGTCGCCCACCGACGATTGGTAAACGCAGACTCGTACTTGTCGATACCTCTTCAACCTGCCCCCTCTAACCTCGCTCTCCACATCAGCGCACCCACGGATGCCTACGCCCACCTCCTCCCGTCGTACCCAGAAGTTTTCCATCCAGAACTTCGCCAAACGCCAACGGTTCCTGCCAAGCACGGTATTTATCACCATATCAAGACGACGGGACTCCCGGTCTTCACAAAATTCAGACGTCTGGCACCGGAACGATTGGCAGCTGCCAAACAGACGTTCGCCGAAATGGAGGAAATTGGCCTTTGCCAAAAGGCCTCCAGCCCATGGTCGTCACCTTTACACATCGTTCTGAAGAAAGATGGCTCCCTCCGTCCGTGCGGGGATTACAGGCGCCTGAACATGCAAACAGAACCGGATCACTACCCCCTCCAAAACATTGCCAACGTGACCTCCTACCTGCACAAAGCGAAGGTTTTCTCTACGCTCGACCTCCTAAAGAGGTATTATCAGGTGCCTATGAACCCAGAAGACATCCCCAAGACGGCCATCACCACTCCGTTTGGTACATACACCTTCAATTACTCCTGTTTTGGCCTTCGTAATGCTGGGGCAACGTTTCAACGTCTCATGGATGGCTTCTTAGGGGACCTCCCTTTCTGTGTATGTTATGTGGACGACATACTTGTGTTCTCCTCCTCAAAAGAGGAACACCTCCGTCACCTGCGCATCGTGCTCGACCGCCTGCAACAAAATGGCCTTGTAGTCCGGTACGACAAGTGTACCTTTGGCGCCAACGAAGTGTCGTTCTTAGGGCACCGTATCACTCCTGAAGGAGTCCATCCCCTCCCTGAGAAGGTAGCAGCCGTTCAGAACTTCCCCGCGCCCTCGACTGTCAAAGCTCTGCAGGAATTCTTGGGCATGATCAACTATTATCACCGTTTTCTGCCAGCCATTGCCGCCACTCTTGCTCCCCTCTACGCCTCCCTCAAGGGCAAGCCAAAGGACCTGAAGTGGGGTCCCCTTCAAGAAGCAGCCTTCTGCAATGCAAAGAAGGCCCTATCAACTGCTGCGGCTCTCACTTTTCCTATCCCACACGCCCCTCTCCTTCTCTCCACCGATGCCAGCGACGTCGCTATTGGTGCAGTACTCGAGCAGGTGGTCAACGGCTCGCCCCGCCCATTGGCCTTCTTCAGCAGAAAACTGTCCAAGGCAGAATCGGGTTATTCTACCTTCGATCGAGAATTGCTGGTGGTGCACTTGGCTGTCCATCACTTTCGCCATTTCTTAGAAGATACGCCCTTCGTCATTCGCACAGACCATATGCCTCTGGTGCACGCCTTCACTCGACAGTCTGACGCCTGGTCCGCCCGTCAACGCCGACATATCTCCGACGTGATTGAATACAATTGCACCCTTCAATACGTCCCTGGGAAAATGAATCCCGTTACCGATGCCCTGTCAAGAAATACGTTGGCTGCCGTTCAACTGGGATTGGATTACAACGCCCTGGCTGAAGCCCAACGACAGGATCCAGAGTATCAAGCTTGTAGGACATCCTGCACGTCCCTCCGTTGGGAAGACTTTCCCCTTGAAGACTCCAACACCACCCTCCTCTGTGACGTCAGTACTGGTAGACCGCGACCTTGGATTCCTGCTCCCATGCGCCGACAGGTGTTTGATTTCATTCACAGCCTTTCACATCCCTCGTGCCGTTCTACTGCACAGCTGCTGAAGGCGATGTTCATTTGGCACTGCATTTCTAAGGATGCTAAGGATTGGGTCCGCGCCTGTACTTCTTGCAAAACTTCCAAAGTACATCGACACACGGATTCGGGAGTGGGTACCTTTCCTCAACCTCAGCGTCGTTTCGCACACATTCACGTCGATGTTGTAGGCCCCCTACCCACATCACAAGGACATTGTTACCTGTTTACCGTCATCGACCGCTCCACTCGTTGGCCTGAAGCCATTCCCATGGAAACTGCAACGTCCGCCTCATGTACATCTGCCTTACTCTCTGGATGGATTTCAAGATTCGGTATCCCTGAGCATATTACTTCTGACCGGGGAACCACTTTCACCTCTCAATTGTGAACGTCATCGTGAATCTCCTGGGCATCACCCTACATCAGACAATGGGCTACAACCCCGCTGCCAATGGAATGGTTGAACGTTTTCATCGAACCATCAAAGCAGCTTTGATGTCCCGCTGCAAGGATTCAAACTGGTTTACTCAGGTTCCCTGGGTCCTCCTGGGACTAAGGACCACTCTTAAAGACGCCCTCGATGTCTTGGCAGCTGAAATGGTGTATGGCGACCCGTTGGTCGTCCCTGCCGAATTTTTTCCTTCTACAACCTCCTCCGACGATCTCCAGCGCATACGTCACGTCGTGGGAAAATTTACTCCGTGCCGCCAGACTTACAAGCCCCCAGTGAAGCATCACATACCAACGGACTTGCACTCTGCAACGCACGTCTTCCTGCGCAACGACACTAGCAAGCCACCACTAATGCCCCCTTATACGGGCCCTTTCCTTGTGATCCGACGCAGTCCGAAAGCATTCCTACTAAACATTCGGGGCAAAGAAGACTGGGTCTCCATTGATTGTCTAAAACCTGCTTATCTTCTGCCAGATGACCCGCCTACAGTTCGCCTCTCCAGATCAGGGCGCCCTATTTAACATGTACAGTATGTCATTTTTAGGTGGGAGCCATGTACCAACCGTGTGTCACACAATTGTACATAATTCCTTTTGCATATATTATGCTTGTATCTTCGCTCTTCCCTCGCACTAAACGAACATGGAAATTCATGTCTGCTGTTTCCTCTGTAACATTGTATGTCTTGTTAGCTTGTTATGTCCTGTTGCCTTAAGGTTTTGTATATAAAGGAGAGTGTTCTATAACAATATAACTCAGTTGATTGCATCCTGCCTTTGAGTTCACAACCCTCTATTGGCCCGTCACAAAAGCAACCTCATAGGGGCCTTGTTTGACATATATGTTACGCTGGATTGAATATGGTATATACAAAAATCCTAAAGTAGGGGAATATTAATCAACGCATAATATTCACCCCCATGTTCTGTTTAACAATATCAGTAATGAAAGAGAAGAATTTCCTGCAGAAAAATTAAAAGCTTGCTCACCTCTTACTCGAAGCCATTGTTAGCGGAGGAGCTACTTCTTAGCACAATGCCTGTCAGCAGACTAGTTGATGCAGCCTATGCCACTCATGCATGCACATTCTCACATGTTCTGGCTACATAACTGACAGTCCTGTTCATACCTGTTTCATCATTTGGAGATGTGGTATGCATTAAGATTGTATAAAAGTTGTGTGACATATATGTTATGCGGGGCAGAAATGGGTTAAGGCATGATCAAATGTCCAAGTTGGAGAACCAACCATATTTGTTATAATGCCAGGGGCGTCAGTGTATACTAGGTCCATGCAGTTACCTTACCTGCGAGTAGCTTCACTTATGATTTTCGCACAACCTGATTAAGAGGCAAAGTTCAAAGCTCTTAAGCCATGGTGATCAGTAGGCCAAACAGAATCTAGCCACTCCCTATGGTGAGCATTGGAATCACCAACGAAAGCAAAAGAGTCCTTTCTATCCTCTTCTTCTTTCTTAGCCATAATTGTAGAAAGATAATCGAAGATAGAATCATTCATGCTTTGATTCCTGTAAATCAAATACAAATAGAAGCTGTTATGCCTGCCACAAGCTATTATTACCTAAATCTCATGACATCTACATCCATAGCAGGACTTAATGTGAAGTAGGGTAATCAGTCCTAATATACACTAACATTTCCCTTTCCCTAGGAATGGCATCTCTTTTAGAAATTATTGGCTTCTTAAAACCAATACTAAGAAGCTCAGATGAGTGCCTCATATGAGAAAAAAAAGTTTATGAACGTGAAAGAATGTCATACTATATGGATGCAACTGCAGACCACACATTGCAATATAGTAGACGACACTGGCGAAGCCTATGATGTACTGATCCTGGACCTCATTTAATGTCTGCAGACAGGATAAGAATGAAAAAACAATAAAAAGGATTCATCATACTGAAAACTAACTTAAGAATATTGATAAAAAACAATATCTACATAAATATATATAAAGTGATTGGTACAACCTATAGAGTAGATATAAAAGTAGGATAAAATTGATCAACAATGCGGAGCCGACATAGGCATGGCTAACTACACTCCTTGTAGCCACTTCAACTGAGGGGAGCACAGTAAAGATGGTTTTAAAAATGAATACTTGTAAGGAAGATGAAGAAACTGATAAAGCAAAGACAACCTCTTGATAAACCCAGGCAGCCATGGGCCATCTATTAAGCGTGCCCAGCACACGATTTCAAATGAAAAAAAAAAGGAAGAGAAATAATATAGAATAATGTGCCTGAGTGTACTCTCAAGCAAGAGGAGTTTAACCCAAGACAGTGGAAGACCATGGTTCATAGGCTGGGGCACGACTCAAGACCAGAGAATAGTGGTTTGATTTGGCAGATTTATTCTTGTCTAAGAGCTGCTTACCACAGCTTAAAAGTCTCTTCTACCCTTACCAAGAGGAAAGTAGCCACTGAACAATTTTGTGCAGTAGTTAACCTATTGAGTGAAGAAGACTTATTTTGTGACCTCAATGTTGTCAGGTATATGAGAACAGAGGACACTGGGGAAAGAATAGGCCAGACTATTCTGTGTATGAGTAGGCAAAGGAAATGAGCTGTAACCAGTGAGGGGGATTCAATGTAGTAGTGTCGAGCTAGTTAAAAGACCCAATGACGTTAGAGGTATCTTAATGGGTGGCTAGTGCCTTGGCCAACATGCTACCTTTAAACATGATGGGAGCCCTGCAATACTTTTTTGTTATTTAGTAGAGGTAACAAGAAATTAATAGAGTTTTCATCTCTGTAGATAAAGGATTTTTAGTAGCTATGTTTTAAAACAATAATTAATCGACAACAATTATGGTGAAAAAACTCTTAAATATAGTTTGTACATGTATGAAACCAGAATCATATAAATCGATTTCATTTCTCAAGAAAATTATTATTAAAAACACTTCTGCTTTTTAGACACAAACAGGGTACCATAGTCTAAATGATTTTCATAATTGATGTAAAGAACTAATGTTCTGAATATTCCATTATTGGTCCAAAACTGATTATAAATATTTCCATTATTAACACATATTTACGTCTATAACAGAATAAAACGAAAATAAAAAGACTGACTTGTTAGTGTGTGCTGAATATATATTTATAGACTCAGTAAGGCTTTACCTCCGACGCGGCGATATCGTAGAAGAGACGTGTTCAGAAAGTGATTTGACATCGAGCAATCTCATCTGAACTTGATCTATATACTTTCAAGGAAGTGAATTCGTTCCTCAATGGAAGAAAATTACTTCTGGGCATCAATTCCTGCGGTGATATCGGAGAAGAAGAGACTCGAGGACTGGAAATGAAACCAATCAAAAGGACGAAGACCAATAACTTCAGCCCGTATGCCCTGGGAAAATATTGCTATGCTAACCAGAGAGAGAGAGAGAGAGAGAGAGAGAGAGAGAGAGAGAGAGAGAGAGAGAGAGAGAGAGAGAGAGATGGACGAGTGGGAATGGTGATTGAAACTGATAGAATTAACAAGTTTAACCATTTGTTCGACGTTGGTGGCGCAGATTGAAAACAACGTAGTGATTTCGGATGTCATCGAAATTGATAGAAATCTTTAAAGGTTTTAAGGTTTAAAGGTCGTTCATGAATAACAGAGGAAAGGGACAGTGACGATGGTATAGAGACTGACCATATAAACTTATATGGTACACACACACACACATACACACACACACACACATATATATATATATATATATATATATGTGTGTGTACATATATATATATATATATATATATATATATATATATATATATATATATATATATATACACACACATATATATATATATATATATATATATATATATATATATATATATACATATATATATATATATATATATATATATATATATATATATATATATATATATATATATATATATACACACACACACATATATATATATATATATATATATATATATATATATATTTATATATATATATATATATATATATATATATGTATATATATATGCCTATTCAACAGAAGTATTGACGATCAACCTAAATTACATGTAAAAGTTATATTTACCTTTTGGTACAATCACGTCACAGAAAATATACTAACATATTATTATCAATCATAGTCAAAATAAATAAAAATATAAGATGAAAACAGAATCATCTGTTCATAACTTCATGAATATGATGCTGAAACTAGATAATGCCATGGCTGATGCATGGATTTTGCTTTGATTTAAAGCAATGACCTTCAGCGACGACCAATTGATTCTCTTTGAAAAATAAATTATGTTCTTAGTGAAATCTTCAACATTTGAAAAAGTCACGCAGAAACTTTCATGAATCTTATGACTTTCAAAAAGTAATCGTTTAAATTTGTCCTTCTATATTCATTGCTCTCTTACGCTGAGGGATGTGTTTAAAAGCCTCCGTTGTATAAACACGCATCTAATACAAGTCAGATGGATTCTTGCACAAGGTAGAAATATCATAAAACAAGATCTACCATAGGTTGCTGAGGTAACAAGTATCTGCTTCAAAGTTTGCAAAAACTGAGTAATGTGAATATTCTTCCGGCTGTCATTACCTCTACTCTTTTAGTCATATATGCAATGGGAAATAGATAACTATCTGAACAGTATAAAAAAATGATTTGTAGATGATTTTATAATATCCTTGGAAATATCTAGAATTATAATTTTGATTTTACTTACTTGAAAATATCTGTTTTATTGATAATGTGTTAACCTAAGCTAGATAGTTATCATTAACATACCACCCTAAAAAATCATTTGGCTGCCTTGCCTCTGGATCTTATGATGATAAATCGTAATAACCTAAACACTATTAATTTTGGTATAAATGGAAATTAAATTAAAACCATTTCCAAGAGTGAATTAAGACTGATTTTCCAAAGAATAGGAAATTGAGCACAGCTTCAAGCAGTTTCACTTGGATGTTTCAAAGGAGGAACTATCTGCAATCTGATTGGTTGATTGTGATACACAAAATATTCTTGGAATGATTAGCAGATGAAAACTAATTTTCAGCAATTCAGAACGAACCCCTTAATGTATAGATATACATGAGAGAGAGAGAGAGAGAGAGAGAGAGAGAGAGAGAGAGAGAGAGAGAGAGAGAGAGAGAGAGAGAGAGAGAGAGAGAGAGAGATCTTTAAATGCTTTTGGAGGGTCCAGTAACGCTACGATGCACATTATGATATTTTTCGCCAAGGGTGAAAAGTGCACTCTCACAGTGAAGTTTTTGTGTGTGCTTCGGGACGTTTAAACTATAGGGGATATGAGCTTATGGTTTATTGTATTATTTTGAGTAATGATTAGAATTTTTTGGATAAAAGCAGGATATTAAAAAATACGTGATGAATGTGAATATTTTACGTAAAACATAAATTAATCGTATATATGAGGAATTTGCTCTATATGGAAATTGGAAATAAATTGTGTACCTTTCATGATGATTCAATCATTTTAAAATATATAATTATCTTCGGTGAAAACTATGATTGACCGAATATTGTAAAATTTTTCGGAAGTCAATTTTGATGTTTCTCAACCCACTATGTTGATGTTTTGTATTGTACCTAGTTAGAGAATAAACATTGAAAGAAACCGAAGACTTCATGAGAAAGCTGAATAGATTTTTTAATATAACTCATCAATGTAAATTATGTGCATTATTGGAAAGAAATTGAACAATTGTCGTTATTTTTTGGAGAGGCATTAATTATTGTAAAAGTACTAGATGGAACAGTTTAATATCCAAGAGTTTTTAAGTAACCAAAGTGTTCAAGAATTATCAGAAGCTAATGTAACTAAAGCTCAGTGGTTCTCGATCTAAATGGCATTTGGTGGCCATGCTATGGGTTGGATGAATAAGGCCAAAATCAAGTGTCTAGCCTTAGAAGCGTTGATAAACTCGGGATAGTTGTCGGAAGAGAATATTGTGGCAGCTCGCGAATTGTTGGAGGAAGCTGAGGAAGAATTTTTAGCAAAGCAGATATGAAAGCAGATACGGATGTAGAAGCTGAGATTCAATGTATTGCAGCAGAAGAGAATATGATTAGGTTGAAGATAATGGCAGGACGAGAAAAAAAAAAGGGAAAAGAAAGACGACGTGCGAAAGAAATTGAAGCAAGATGGGAAGAAAGAGAGAAAGAAATGGAAGCAAAGCGGAAAGAAGAAGAGAGGGATATCGAATGACACGCAAGGTTAATAGAAGCAAGGCAAGAAGAAAAAGAGATGGAGGCGAGGTATACACGGGAGTTGGTATTGATGCATGCCCCTACCCAGCTGAGAGCGCAGACGGTAACCGAGACGACTCCTGCTAGGCATGAACCCGTGTTTAATGTGTCGGAAGCCTTGAGGCTTATTATTATTATTATTATTATTATTATTATTATTATTATTATTTTTAATTGACAAACTACAACCCTGTTGGAAAAGAAGGATGCTATAAGCCCAGGGGCCCAAACATGGAAAATAGCCCAGTGAGGAAAGGATATAAAGAAAAATAGAATATATTAAGTATAGTGACACTGAAATAAATATTTCCTATAAAAGCTATAAAAACTTTAACCAAACAAAAGGAAGAGAAACTAGATAGAAATGTGCCCAAGTGTATCCTCGAGCAAGAGAACTCTAACCCAAGACAGTGGAAGACCATGGTACAGAGGCTATGGCACTATCCAAGACTAAAGAAAAATGGTTTGATTTTGGAGTGTCCTTCTCCTAGAAGAGCTGCTTACCATAGCTGAAGAGTCTCTTCTACCCTCACCAAGAGGAAAGTAGCCACTTAACAATTAGAGTACAGTAGTTAACCCCTTGGGTGAAGAAGAATTGTTTGGCAATCTCAGTGTTGTCAGGTGTATGAGGACAGAGGAGATATGTAAAGAATAGGCCAGACTATTCGGTGTCTGTGTAGGCAAAGGGAAAGAACCGTAACCAAAGAGAAGGGTTCTATGTAGTACTGTCTGGCCAGTCAAAGGACCCCATAACTCTCTCGCTGTAGTAGTTGGTGCGCAGGCCAACCTACTACCTATAGAATCCAAGATTCAAAGAAGAATCCCCAGATGAATTCTTTGATTATTTTGAAACGGTTGTAGCGACGATGAATGGCAAATGATAAATGGTCTATGTTATTGCAGAGTATGCTCTTCAGGACCAGAGCATGGAATATCAAGTAGTGAAGAGGAGCGTGCTGCATGTGTATCAGATGACCCCTGAATATTATAATGAAAGGTTCCGAAGTTTGAGAGAGGATGAGAAAATGGCTTTCCTGGATAATGCTTATAAGGTACGACGATGCTTTGAGAGATGGACATAGTCTGCTAACGTAATGAAGAAGGCTGATTTAGAAGAATTAATAATACTAGAGTCGTATCTAAGAGGAATCTCTGAACACATTCGAACGTACTTGAGAGAGCAAGAGGTGAAGAAACTCTATAAAGCCGCTTCGCTGAGTGAAAATTACAATATTATCAGTCATAATCACTTTTTGCGCACGAAGTTTCAACCGTCACTGCGACCAAGTGTCAAGTATTCTCCTAATCCTGGAAACCAGTTCGGAAATAACTACGGGAACAAGTTCAACAGTTACAACGGAAGTAGCACTAGAACTGTCCCTATTCAGAATGCGATAGTACCACAACAACAAACGCCAAATCATCCTCCTTCAAGTATCAGGAAAGACGTGCAGAAGATTGATATTGTCTTTTTTAAGTGTGGCAAGAGAGGCCATTTCAGTAAGGAATGTTGGTCAGACCAACCAAAAGCAGTCACTCAAGTCATTAAAGATAATTCGATTTCACAAAATGGAAAGACTATGAAGCAATCGGGAAAGGATGCAGAGGAAAATGAACCAGCCAACGTTTAAACGACGAACAGGACGAACCCAAAAAGCGTGGATGCCTTTAAACCATTTATTTATGAAGATATGTTAGCAGCAATAGATGGTAGTGAATGAACCCCTGTCAGGATATAGCATGACACAGGTTATAACCATAGTGTGGATGTACGGGGAGTACCTCCTATGGTGGAACAGTCTCTCACAGGGGACTAAATTATTTTGTAGGGAATAGGAGTTGAGGAGGTCACCCCTATTTGCCGTTTAAAACTATCATGTGAGTTGGTGACAGGTAATTTTGACTTTGGGGTTAAGGATGCAATGGCTGTCGAAGGAGTAGACGTCCTGCTGGGTTATGAGGTTGCTGGAGCGCCGTTCATGCCTTGTCCCATTTTAACGGAGAAACCTATGAGGTATAGTCCTACGACTGAACGCGAAGACTACCCGTCTGTGGTTCCTAGTGGCGTTACAACTAGGAGTACGAAGTAGGAAGTGGCTGCCGACGAAGAAGAAGAAATTGAAGGAGCGAAGAACTTAGAAGATTTGTTTTCTGAAGAAGAGGATTCCCTTGAGAGTACGCATGAGGAGCGACAAACGGGCAGACAAATAGAAAAATAAAAAATGGACTTAGAAGAATTAGAAAATTCAACATTAGAAGTAGGAAAAGTGAGTAGGAAAAGGCTGATAAGACTGCAATGGAAGGATACAACGTTAACCAAGTTGTTGTACCATGTGGTGGATAGGACGGAGGCACAACGGTCTCTGATCTATTATTATCTTAAGGATGGGTTCCTTGTGAGGAAACATAGACACACGAATATCCCTCGGAATGCCGAATGGGGGATATATTGACAGATATTAATTCCTGCACCCTTGAGAAGACAGGTAATCGCCGTCATGCACGAGACGGGACATATGGGGATCAAGGAGACGACGGAGAGATAATGAAATCCTCTTTTCTGGCCTAGCATGCATAAGGACGTGACCCAGTTCTGTTGTGCATGTCACGTATGTCAAACGGCTGAAAAGCACGATGAGTGCATCAAGGAAGCTCCCTTATGCCCGATGAAAGTACGAGGAGAACCGTTCTGGAAAGGACCGAAGAAAATGATAGCAGAAAAATTGAAGGATCAAGAGAAAAAGGAAAGAGAATATGTCAAGAATTTACGAAAAACGACCAGCGAGATAAGAAAATTTTCCCTTAAAGGCAAGATGATGACAATTCAAGGACGGACAAAGGAATGGTTTGGTAGGAAGGATATGAACAGACAGGATGCAGGACCCTTCACCACAGGACCCGAGAAAATGTTGGCAGGAAAAAGAAAGGATTGAGAGAAAACAGATGAAGGAAATGTCAAGGATCTGAGGAAAGGAAACGGCAAGGTAAGGAAATTTTCCCTAAGAGACGTGAAAATGAGGCAAGGACTAGCAAATAAAAGATTTGTCATGAAAAGTACGAATAGAAAGGTCGCAGTAGGACGGCAGGTATTGGTCTTCGCATCGGAAAGAAGATTCCCTCTCACAAACGATTCCCCAGAGCCTTTCCGGATTTGGGAAGAAGGCAGTGAACCGGACCTACGTTATCAAGATATCAGAAAAAAGGAAAAATCTGAAGAAGACCATCTCAACTTCAAAACCGATATTTCAAGCACCAGATTTCACCGAGAAATTCCTTATCCAAGTGGATGCTGTGGATAACGGGATTGGAGCTGTCTTATTGCAAGAAGATAAGGAAGGAATTCTTCATCCTGTGTGCCTTATGTCATCGAAGCTGAAGAAGAAGCGACGAGTCGACTCAACAGTTGAAACAGAAGTGCTGGCGCTGATCGCAGCAATAAACAGGTTTTCAATTTATGTAAGTAGACCACAAAATTGAGAGATTATAGTATATTCCTATCACAATCCTTTAACTTTTGTGAAGAAGATGAAAAATAATAATTTAATCAAAGGTTTACTAGGCGGTCATTATGTTTGCAACCATATTGTATTTATGTAAAGAATATATCAGGTAAAGATAATGAACTGGCAAAGCTAGCATGGTTGTAAATTATTTATCTCAGGCTGAGTCGATGGATTCAGACCTGAAATAAATAATCGTTTTTGCAGGAGCTATCTTACGAAGCTGGTGTATTGTAGAGTAAATATCGCATATTATTGATAATTTTTTCATATCATATACACTATTTTCATTTGTTTATTGAAGAGATGATACCCAGCCTGAAAAATTAGCCCCTATCATGTAGATATAAGTATTTTATGTAAATTATGTAAGACTTTTGACGTGAATTTCATTATATTCTTTATTCAAGTTAAGATTTACATTTTTTTTTTGAAAATTAACTTTTGTTCCACATATGTTTGTTATGAAGTCTTACGTTGTTTATTTGAAAGTGCTCTAGGATTCCTGCACGATAGGAACAAGGGCTTAGGTAACTTTCTTTTATATTTTATAAAGTATTGCGTCTTGTTTAGGAGAGAATTTCAGAACATGTGCTTTGGAATGTTCTTTACCATGCATTTTCGAAATTTTGAGAATGCCCGGTGTGAGGATGTTATCTTTTTTTTTTTTTTTTTTTTTTTTATTTCGGGGACAATAGCTAGGCGGAGCGAGCTGGGAGAGTCTTCTCGTGGGTGCGTTGCTGTGTATCTGAGAGTTACCTGAAACCCTTTTACTCGCCTCTTAGCATTTTTATCTGGTTGGAAACTTTGACGCTTTGACACCGCTGACGCTTGTGCACCACCCATACTACCAGACTTAGATCCTGGAAGGTTCTGGAAGCATTAAGGTTTGACATATATACAATATGTGACCCAAGGTTAGAGTCAGAGACAGACAGAAATAGAGATCAAGTTAGAACTGCAGCCTTTTCTTCTCCCTCTCTCTCCCACACAAAATCCAATTCATTGTCGAAAGTGTTCATTGCGTTCTAGTCTCTCATATCCTAAGTGACTCTGTACCCGAAAGCAAATCATGTGTCTTGCAAGACTAAAAGATGATATTTCAAATCATTCTATTATGGTGAGTGTTGGCATTGTATAACGTTTTTTTTTTTTTTGTAAACGGCCCTGTATGGAGGATAAGCTCGTGAAGTGATCTGATTAGCTATTACTCATTAAGAGTCAAACTTAAATATTGTATTATTTCAAAATTAATTCAAGTATTTGTATTGTTTTCATCACATTATTTCTTCCCTTACGTTAAGGATTATTCAGATATAATTGTTAAAGTCAAGTTATTATAAATTTTAGATTGTAACATTTTTGTCTTATTCTAAGTTTTGTTCAGACTTAATATTTTTCCAGTGTCTAAATTTTGTTATGTAAATTCTTTTCAGTATTGTAATTCATATATAATATATTTATTTTTGTAACAAGTGTATTATTCCAATCATCACTATTTATAAGACCAGTTTCCGCTCGATCCCTAATAACAACCACAGTGAGAGTTGAATAAAAGCTAATAATACTTAAAAAAAAAATGCTTAAAAATAATTATCCAGTTTAGTTTTGATTGTGCTTAAGAGACCTTTGGATATTCAGTGTTTTATATATTGTTGTCTGAGAGTTATTTATCGGTCTCAGAATTCGTGTATTAATGATTTAAAGTGT
>NC_090733.1:5315775-5318275 GCF_036898095.1 Palaemon carinicauda | reverse complement strand
TCATAAGTATCTATTATATCCATCATCGATTATCTATTATGCAGAGTTAATGCTTAACTTTCGTTACTTATTGACCTTCCATCAACAGCAGCTACTTCATTCTACTGCTGCTATCTTTTACAAATCAACTAATAATGAATTAGGTTAGCCAAATTTGCTGAACATTAACGGTTATCAAATAAATCTCAGGCAATGATACAATATCTTACAGGCTGTATCATAAGTTTACAATCAGCCTGTCTTCACAACCCCTAAAACAGAAATGACTTTCTTATTTGCTCAGTGTCGGAATGACTAGGGCCGGGGAGTAAAGGAGAACACTCACACCCCCGACCCCACCTTTCCTGGAAAGTGTCTTCTTGGACCCTCTTACGAAAAAGTGGTAATTGAAAAATAATGGTGTATATATATATGTATATATATATATATATATATATATATATATATATATATATATATATATATATATATATATATATATATATATATACATATATATATGTGTGTGTTTTGTATTTGTAGTGAATAGTTGAGACGTCTAATGACTATACAGAATTGAAATATGGTATCTCGATTTGTAACATTTGTATGCTTTTGCTAACAAAGACAGCCCTTTACTCTCTGGTTCGCTAAGGTTTGAGAATGCTCCGCCCATTTCGTAGAAGTTGTAAGAAGAGCAACTCCTTGTCCGTTTTGTCATGGGAACACTAGAGACATCTGACGAAAGATTTCCCCGAGTGTCGGCGTTCTTTTGATTCTAACTGTACAGTAATCCTGAAGCTACATAAAGGTAGAGAGAGAATTCAAATTAAAAAAACGAGTTAAATAGGGGGGTTCAATCTCTCCTAGGTTATTAACAGCAAGCCTAGAAGTTTTAAAGAATTTAGATTGCGAAAATGTAGAAATTAACATTAATGGGGAGTACCTTAACAACTTAAGATTTGCAGATGATATATTTGTATTTGAGTGAATCATGGGAGGAATTGTAAAAGATGATATAAGATTTGAATAGAGAAATGTAGGACTGAAAAAGAATATAATTAAAACTAATGTAATGTTCAATGAAAATGTTGAGACAACAGTAAGAGTTCTGGACGAACTTCTAGAGATTGTTAATGAAATGCTTGGGACAGTCAATAGGTGTTTCCCCAAGACACAAGACCGAAATTAAAAGTAGGAAAAACATAGGATGGAGCGCTTTGGTAAACAAGAGGAGATTATGAAACGTAAAATACCACCTTCCCTAAAAAGAAAAGTATTTAATTAGATGGTCCAACCATTTTCAACTGATGTATGAGAAGCCTGGAGCATCACTTAAGTCTTAGAACATAAGCTAATTATAACTCAAAGAGCTATGGAAAGAATAATGATGGAAATAACACCAAGAGAAAGAAAAAAGAGCAACATGGATAAGAGCATGAAGTAAACTAGAGGACATTCTAACAACATGTAAGAAAAAGAAATGGTCATGGGTAGGATATAGAATGGGAATGACAGATAATAGATGGACATTTAAAATAATAGAATGGGTCTCTAGAGATTACAAAAGAAGCACGGGAAACAAGAGCAGAAGATGGATTGAAGAACTAAGAAAGTTTGCAGGTAGGTACTGGCACAGAAAGGCCGTAAACAGATGCAAGTGAAAGGACGTGTCTGAGGCCTGTGTTCTGCAGTGGCCTAGAAACGGCTGATGATGATGATATGCACACACTCTCCTGTATACTTACCTCATGTGAAATATCAAAGATGAGCTGGGGGAGAGTGACTGCTTTCCGCAATCTAGTTTTTGAGTGTCTGAATGTGTGTGGGTGTAGTATGAGAGAGAACAAAAGATGTGAGGTTAGAAATGTGTTTTGGACTAGAAGGATGGATATATTGGCATTGTGTTAGACAAAAATAAAAGGAAAGGGTGAAGTAATGTTTGGTGAAGTGGCACGTAGAGTGTCTGGTATTGAAAGGGAAGAGCAAGAGAGGGTTTGACTTTATTGTTGAGTGAATGGATGTCAGCTAATGTAGTGGAATGGGAGGAGGCATCATCTAGGTTAATATGGGTAAGAGTTAGGTTGGGCAGTGAGTGTTGGGCTTTTGTTAGTACGTATGGACGAGGTTGTGAGAAAAGTGAAGAAGAGAGGAATAAATTCTGGAATGAATCAACTATGTCTGTACAAGTAATGACTAGAAGGAATTATGTAGTTACAGTGGGTGACTTAAATGCTAGAGTGGGTGCTGGAAAGGTAGGAGGTGCCATTGGGAATTATGGCATACCAAGTAAAAATGGGAGTGGTCAGGGACTGCTAGATATGTGTGTTGAACAAGAGCTCGTGATAAGTTGTAATTTATAAAAAGAAAAACATAAACAAGTATACTGGGGTAAGAGTGGCAAATGGAAGAGTGTTAGAAAGGGCATTAATGGATTGTGTCTCGATTACAAGAAGGATGTTTGGAAGAATGAAACATGTGCATGTGTTTAGAGGAATGGTTAACGGTATGTTTGATCATT
>NC_090733.1:5303275-5310775 GCF_036898095.1 Palaemon carinicauda | reverse complement strand
GTGTGTGTGTGTGTGTGATGAAACTCTTTCCAAGAAAGAAATAAGCAATCCACTAATAAGAGAAAGAACTAATAAGTTTAGTTTAGCATCAGATAATAGGTAGTTTTAGTTACATGAGGAAATGGAAGAGAGTAAAAATTTAATGAACAGTTATTTAACAAAATTTGTATTAGAATCAGCACATGAAATAAGTGGAAAAGTTCTTAAGCAATATCAAGGAAAACTACGAAAACACCAATGACCTAATAAAGAAAAACTGGAAATGAGAATGAAATCCAAGAGAGATGAAATAGAATTGATAGAATTATTAAAAATGATAAAAAACCAAAAATTCCAAGACATTAATAAACACTATATGACCGTATCAAATTGATGAAAAGAAAAATTGTAACAGGATGCAATGAGATGTAAGCTTTTAAGGATGAAAAAGGAAATATTATCCACTATAGAGATGTTATGATGAAAATTGCAAAGGATTTTTATACAATGCTATACAATAGTGATATAAGAAATAACTTAACCAATGGAAACAGTGAAACACCTGAAAAGAAGCAATGCAGTTGGAAGAGATGGCCTGATAATTCATTTATCATTTCATAATTATTTAGTAAAACTCACCGAGAATTCACAAAAAGGGACACACAAACGATCTGAAAATTACTGGCCAGTATGTTTACTCTCTGCAATATATAAAACATTTACAAAGTTCATATTAAGCCGAAAAGAAAGACAGCTAGACTTTAATCAGCCAAGAGATCAGACGGGCTTTACAAGAGGATACTCAACAACTCACCATATTTATAGTTGGCATCTAAAGACTATGAAAAAGTTTCAGATTTTGTGAAACCTTCAGTTTCAATTAAATCCCTACAAAGACAAGATATGTTAGAAAGCTTGAAGATATCTATACAGTAAGTACTGCAATCCTAAAGCTACAGAAAGATAGATAGATAGTTTTGATTCAGAGAGGAGTTAGACAGGGAAACCCTATTTCTCCTGAATTATTCACAGCATGCTTTTTTTTTCTTTTTTGATTGGGAACAGGCAAGAATTATTAGGACAGACAATACTGCTTTTTTCAGAGTATGAAACAAATTAAAAGAAGGGTAAGCATGGGATGGAGAGCTTTTGGTGAACAAAATGAGATTGCGAAACGTAAAATCGCACTTTCTCTAAAAAGAGAAGTATTTGATCATTTGGCCCAGCCAGTATTAACTTATGCATCAGATATTTGGAGGCTTGCTAAAGCCTTAGTTATAGCTAAAAAAAGCCATGGAGAGAAGAATATTGGATTAACGCTATGAGACTAACAACATGTAAAAAAAAGAATAACTGATAATTGCTGGACAAGATGAATAACAAAATAGTTCCCTAGAGATAACAAAGGAAGCAGGGAAGGAGGAGAAAACTATGTATACCTTTTATGTTTACCAAGCTGACATTAGTCTTTTTATAAGTTATATATGACATACCTGTTTTTGACGTTGTTAGTAGTTTATGTATGACATATCTATTTTGACGTTGTTACTGTTTTTAGAATGATTTATTGTTAATTTGTTCGGATCATTTATTCATTTCCTTATTTCCTTTCCTCACTGGGCTATTTTTTCCTATTAGAGCCCTTGGGCTAATAGCATTTTGCTTTTGTAACTAGGGTTGTAGCTTGGCTAATAATAATAATAATAATAATAATAATAATAATAATAATCTGAAAAAATATGGGTGTAGACTGGCATACAAAGACCATAAACAGAGGCGTATGGAAAGGCATGTCTGAGGCCTTTTTCTTGCAGTGAATTGGGACATGAATTGATATATTTGATGCCTTTATCCTGCAGTGGACTAGAAATGGCTACATATATAAGATAGACAGAATGAGATAAGTATATACAAATGTATACGAATTACACATACACTATCTATGTATAATTATCATTATACTTATAATTTCTTTCATGAGAATAGTCGCATATGGTAAACTAATCCTTCATCGATATACTACCTCTAAAAGAAACTTTATCTGGTGTTTGATTTGATAAATGCTTTTCAATATTCAAACAAACTGGATATATAGGAAAAAAGGTAGAACTTTACATCTGCATAAGAGCAATAGACTGGAATGTTCTTAAGACATGTCTTTTGAAAGAGTAAATTTTGTAGTAGTCAGTAATCTATACAGGGAATTAAATTCTACTACAGTACTCAATGGTGAACGGAAATTGCTGGTAAAGAGGCTTATATGGTAGACCCCCAAATTAGAAACATCAATAGTCAAGTCGTGTTTAATAACAAATGTTGGGAATGGAAAAGTCTTAATAAGATATCTTTTTTTCAGTGAAATGTCAATGTCGATTCATTCCCTTATTTTTTTTCCCGCTGCATGTATAAGCTTTAATGTGATATTTGACGGAATATCTCATTCTCATGTGTGTGAGGCGTAAGTAATATTTACTTATGTAAAATAACGATGATAAGGTTATTTAAATTGTCGACTATCTGTTGTTGTCACTTCCAGAAAAATTTTTATGTGACAATTCTATCCTCATAAAAAGATCATTCAATATCATAAATAGAATTGAAAATATCTTCTCAATAGTATCAAGGAATTTATTAATGATGATGATAATTAAAATCACACGAAGAGCCAAATCATATTTAATTTTCTTTTATCCTAAATCTTTAATTCATTCCGAAAGGAAAAGAACGTTGGAGAATCTTCTCTACTCCACTAACATATGGGAAAATAAATAGGATGATAACGCTAATAAAGACGTTGGTAAAATAAGGGTAAATCAGGATAAAGATAAGAATTCTCTTTCAAGACCTCCCTCTCCCCGGCCTTTCTAAATCCCAAACTTCCCAGCACCACTTCCCCCTAATTCTAAAATATTTTTCGCTTTGCAAAAAATTTCGGTTTTTCTTTTTTTTTATTTCTTTCTTGCCGTAAAATCATGTCTTCAGTTGAGAAACCTTAAGTAATCCTGTAATATTTCGCTGCACCAGATACGAGGTTTCTGTGGAGTCCCCAGAGAGTTCTTGGTACAAATTGGTTTTATAGGAATTCCAAAAATCCCATCAAGAGAGAAGTCGAGAACTGTTTTGTGCGCGGGAATGGGAAGCGAAATACTGGGAAACTCAGGTTATTGAAGGTGTTGATGTCTAACGCCGTTTTGTAAGCATAAGCCGTTAATGACTAATTTGTGGATTGGATTGGATTTAGGAATTTGGCCATAAGTTCCATAACTTGCGCCTGGTAGGCCATTCAGCGTCATAATAAAGAAAGCTGAAGCTATTTATTATCCAATGACAATGTGAAGATTGAAGCCTATAATATCTAAAATCCGTCTGGAACCTCAAGCCAGTGATGTCTATCCCCTCCGTAGAAAATTAATTATGTGATGTCTAGCACTGTCGTTAAAAGTGAAGTTGAAACCGTTTCTAAATAATGTAGTTTTTGAAGCTGGAACTGTTACTGGAAATAATGTAGATTTGGAAGCTGAAGCCGTTACTGTCTAACGAAGTTTTGGAAGATGAAGTCGTTACTGTCTCATATAGTTTTGGAAGGTGAAGCTATTACTGCCTCATATAGTTGTGGACGGTGAAGCTATTACTGTCTAATATAGTTCAGAAAGATGAAGCTGTTAATCTCTAATGTAGTTTGGAAGGTGGAGCTATTACTGTTTAATGTATTGTAGTTTAGAAAGATGAAGCTGTTACTCTCTAATGTAGTTTTGTGAGGGAAAGCTATTACTGTCTAATGTAGTTCAGAAAGATGAAGCTGTTACTCTCAAATATAGTTTTTGAAAGTGAAGCTATTACTGTCACAGAAAATGAAGCTGTTACTATCTAATATAGTTTTGGAAATTGAAGCTATTACGGTCTAATGTAGTTTAGAAAGATGAAGCTGTTACTCTATAATGTAGTTTTGGGATGTAAAGCTATTATTGTCTAATATAATTCAGAAAGATGAAGCTGTTACTCTCTAATATAGTTTTGGAAGGTTAAGCTATTACTGTCTAATGTACTTAAGAAAGATGAGGCTGTTACTCTCGAATGTAGTATTGAAAGATGAAGCAATTATTGTCTAATATAGTTCAGAAGGATGAACCTGTTACTCTTTAGAGTAGTTTTAGAAGGTAAAGCTATTACTATCTAATGCAGTTTAGAAAGATGAAGCTGTTACTCTCTAATATAGGATTGGAAGGTGAAGCTATTACTGTCTAATGTAGTTCAAAAAGATGGAGCTGTTACTCACTAATGTAGTTTTGGAAGGTAAAGCAATCACTGTCTAATATAGTTCCTAAAGATGAAGCTGTTACTCTCTAATATAGTTTTGGAAGGTTAAGTTATAACTGTATAATGTAGTTCAGAAAGATGAAGCTGTTGATCTCGAATGTAGTATTGAAAGATGAAGCTATTATTGTCTAATATAGTTCAGAATGATGAACCTTTACTCTCTAGTGTAGTTTAAGAAGGTAAAGCTATTACAATCCAATGTAGTTTAGAAAGATGAAGCTGTAACTCGTAAATATAGAATTGGAAGGTGTAGCTATTACTGTCTATTATAGTTAAAAAAAGATGAAGGTGTTACTCTCTAATGTAGTTTTGGAAGGTAAAGCTATTACTGTCTAATATAGTTCAGAAAGATGAAGCTGTTACTCTCTAATGTAGTTTGGGAATGTGAATCTATTAGTGGCTAATATAGTTTAGAACGATCAAGCTGTTACTCTCTAATGTAGTTTTGGAAGGTGAAGCTACTACTGTCTAATGTAGTTCAGAAAGATAAGGCTGTTACTCTCTGATGTAGATTTGGATGGTTAAGCTATTACTGTCTAATGTAGTTTTGGAAGGTGAAGCTACTACTGTCCAATGTAGTTCAGAAAGATGAGGCTGTTACTCTCTGATGTAGATTTGGATGGTGAAGCTATTACTGTCTAAAGTAGCTCAGAAATATGAAGCTGTTACTCTCTAATGTAGTTCTGTAATGTGAAGCTATTACTGTCTAATGTAGTTAAAAAGATGAAGCTGTTACTCTCTAATATAGTTTTTGAAGGTGAATATAATACTTTCAAATGTAGTTCAGAAAGATGAAGCTTTTATTCTCTAATGTAGTTTTGGAAGGTGAAGCTATTACTGTCTAACGTAGTCCAGAAAGATGAAGCTGTTACTCTCTATTGCAGTTTTGGAGTGTGATGCTATTACTTTCTAATGCAGTTCATAAAGATGAAGCTGTTACTCTTTAATATAGTTTTGGGAGATAAAGCTATTACTGTCTAATGTAGTTCAGAAAGATGAAGCTGTAACTCAGTAATGTAGTTTTGGAAGGTAAAGCTATTACTGTCTAATGTAGTTCAGAAAGATGAAGCTGTTACTCTCTAATATAGTTTTGGAAAGTGAAGCTATTACTGTCTAATGTAGTTCAGAAAGAAGAAGCTGTTACTCTGTAATGTAGTTTTGGAAGGTGAATCTATTAATGTCTAATGTAGTTCAGAAAGATGAAGCTTTTACTCTTTAATGTAGCTTTGAAAGGTGAAGCTATTACTGTTTAATGTAGTTAAAAAAGATGAAGCTATTACTCTCTAATGCAGTTTTTGAATATGAAGCTATTACTGTGTAATGTAGTTCAGAGAGATGAATCTGTTACTCTCTAATATAGTTTTGGAAGGTGAAGCTATTGATGTCTAATGTAGTTCAGAAAGATGAAGCTGTTACCCTCTAATGTAGTTTTGGAAGGTGAAGCTATTACTGCCTAATGCAGGTCAGAAAGATGAAGCTGTTACTCGCTTTTGTAGCTCAGAAAGATGAAGCTGTTACTCTATAATTTACTTTTGGAAGGTGAAGTTGTAACTGCGAAATATACTTTTGAAACACGAAGTTTATACAGTCTAATCTAATTGTGGAACATGAAGTCATTATCAACTAATGTAGTTTGGAAGATGAAGCTGTTATTGACTGATGCAGTTTTGGAAATTTTTTTTTTTTTCTAATATCGTTGTGGAAGTCTGAGTTGTTGCTGTCTAATGCAGTTCTGGAAAAATTAAGATATTACTAACAAATGTAGTTTTGGAAAATTAAGTCTGTAATGTTTAATGCTTTTGAGGAAGTTGAAGCCATTCCTGTCTAATGTTGTTTTGGAATAAACAGCCGATACTCTCTAATTTATTACTTGAAGGAGAAACCGTTACTGTCTAATGTCATTGCATAGACTATTGCTATTGCTGTCTTGCGTCATTTTATAAGGGAAGCCGTTACTGTGTTACTCGCTTGTTGAATCAGTAGCCGATGGTGTTCAACTCCGTTCTATGAATATGAAATTTGTGTCGTCGTATACTTATTATTATTACTATTATTACTAGCCAAGTTACAACCCTAGTTGGAAAAGCAGGATGCTATAAGCCCAAGGGCCCCAGTAGGGAAAAATAGCCCAGTGAGGAAAGGAAATAAGGAAATGAAAGGTTATGAGAACAAATTAACAATAAATCATTTTAAAAACAGTAACAACGTCAAAACAGATATGTCATACATAAACTATTTACAACGTCAAAACAGGTACGTCATATATAAACTATGAAAAGAATCATGTCAGCCTGGTCAACATAAAAACATTTGCTGCAACTTTGAACTTTTGAAATTCTACTGTTTCATCTACCCGATTAGGAAGATCATTCCACAACTTGGTTACAACTGGAATAAAGCTTCTAGAATACTGTGTAGTATTGAGCCTCATGATGGAGAAGGCCTTTTCTCCTCTGGTTTCTTGGATGGTGAATTGAGTGGTAAAGGCAATAAAGAGGAAAAATGAGTCTGATATTAACCTCCCAGCTGCGTTCTACCACCAGAAGCATCTATTCTACGAGATGTTTTCAATATACAAATGGTCTACATTGATATTTTCTCCGAAGTTCCCCTACTTTCATAAGTAATGAAAGCTGTTGATCAACACTTTATATATACTTATGGTAACGTGTACAGGGATAAGATTAATTATTGCTTTTCAGCATTGGGACGTATATAGTTTGGTGAGTATACATCTATCCATAATGCACAATCATGGGTAACTTTTTTTTTTTTTAAATTCATTTGTTATTATATGCTTAAAATTTCATGAATTATATATATATACATATATATATATATATATATATATATATATATATATATATATATATATATATATATATATATACATACATATATACACACACACATATATATATATATATATATATATATATATATATATATATATATATATATTGAACTAGCCATGAAGAATTATGTTCTCATATTCTACACGTAAGAAAAGAATGAAATTTTTCTTATTTTGTAAAAAACTGCAGAGTCAATTTGAGGAAGATTAACGTTGTTCGAGAATGACAAGTGTTTACGGGGATAGTACTGTCAGGGCCTTATTTGATTTCTGAATAATAAAACGTCAATAGTGATGAATATATTCCTAAAAAAAATCTAAAAAAAGGAATTGAATATTAAAAGAGTTCT
>NC_090733.1:5293275-5295775 GCF_036898095.1 Palaemon carinicauda | reverse complement strand
TGGAGAAATTCCTCCATGCACTGACAAATCAAAGCTAATACACCGACTTGAAAAGCTTGTTGAGGAGAATGCCGAAACAGAGAACCTAGAAGCAGCAGAAGTAGAACAGGAGTCACGCACTAGCCAGAAGCATCATCACAGGATTGCTCTTGTGGATGGCATGGTGCCATGTTAGACTGTAGGAAATCTTAGCGGGTGGTGCTACGGCAGAGTGATGGGTCTTGCATATGACTATGATAAAATAATCGTAGTATTTGACACCTAAAAGTCTGAGTCTCTGAAACAACGAACCAGAGAGAGAAGAATACTTGGTCAGCTTCCAGTTGAGTATCAGATCAAAGATGAAATAAATATCAAGAACATTATAACGAACAAGTTCCTTTCACACGACAAGACAAAGAAACACCTTACAGAGTACCTAGCTGACAAGATCATCGAATATGCTGAGAGCTTCCTGAGGGTGGTCATTGTGTCCGCAGTAGGTAAATGAAGTTACAATAAAGCTTGTTACTCCTAGCATACAGTATCTAATATATTTAACTATTTTCAACAAAACATTTACACTGTGTTATTTTTGTATTTCTTTATAGGAAGGACCAAAGCCAACATAAGGATGGAGTGTGAAGACAACAATTATGAGGATGCAGACACACTGCTCATCCA
Organism: Palaemon carinicauda; assembly: GCF_036898095.1. Taxonomy (NCBI): domain Eukaryota; kingdom Metazoa; phylum Arthropoda; class Malacostraca; order Decapoda; family Palaemonidae; genus Palaemon; species Palaemon carinicauda. The sequence continues at coordinate 5,295,112 of NC_090733.1, read as the reverse complement.
TCAAGCAGTCCTTGCGTGACGCCACAGCTCACCCAACACGGAACTCATGGTTTTTTTCACGTGACACAGATGTGATTGTCCTTCTGACAGGACATTATGATATTCTCCTGAAAAACACATCAATTACCATGAAATCTGGAGTACTTCAGATTTGTTCTATGTGGACATTTTTGGGTGCATCCCGTGCTAAAGCTCTTCCAGCATTCCATCCATTTACTGGTACTGACAACACCAGCTGGTTTTCTGGAATCTGTAAAGTGACATGGCTGAACATCTTCCTTTAGGTACCAGAGGAGATCTGGAAAGCTCTGCAACAGATATCTAAACCAGATGAAGTCACAGAGGAACAGATTTCTATCCTGGAGTAATTCGTCTGTCATGCTTACAAGCCGAAGAAGTCGGACATCACGAACTTACCAGATCTTCGGTGGTACATTTTCTGCAAGAATATGGCAGACAGTGGAAAGCTGCCACCTTGCATTGGTGCACTTAAACAACATATACTGCGAGTAAAGATACAAGCCAGAGTGTGGGGTCGAGCTTATGTTGCCCAACAGAGCCTACCAGAGCCTTTGGGTGACGGATATTAAAGGACCAAGGATGGACAACTGCAACCGCTTGCTACAGAACTTCTGCCAGCACCAGAAGCCATTCTGGAAATGGTAAGATGTCTTTGCAAGACAAACTCCTCAACTAAAAGGTGCTTTTGTGCCGCAGGAACCTTCCTTGGACTGACATGTGTCAGTGCACAAGTGACTGCCAAAATGACCAAGAGTCAAGGGATGTTTCATCAAATCTCATTGACTCGGAGAGTGACGATGATGATGATAAAGACGACGATTGAGAGACCATGATATATGATATCGCCCAAAGACAATAATAAAGATTAATTTTGGCAGTTTTAGCTGCAGTCTCTTTAATTCTTTCTATGGTCACACAATGCTTAAATGTATTACCTTCCATACTTCTGCTGCTACATGAAATTGCATTGTTGTGTGTGTAAATTGTAATTGTTGAATGTATGGTGCTGATGTGTTTCTAGTTTAACATTGTATGTAGGTTATGAAAAATAAAGCTAACATTAAACAAGTAGTTTTTGGTTTTGTAACACTTACATTACCATAATGTTCCTTAATAAAATGCCTAAAAATGGTAATTTCTGTTACTTTATGTTTTAAATCATATCTAAAGACTACATTTATTTTGAGACAAAGCAAATTAAAGAAAGAAATAGCAAAATTAAGCTGTGCTGAAGTCTCACAAGTTGAAATTTAATTTCATAAGTCAGCCATTTTCAACATCCAAGATGGCCGCCAAGGTGATCTAATTAATTTTACCAACATTGTATATGATATTCCTTGATTTATAAGCATTCTAAAAATGTATAGTTTACAAAATCCCCCCCAAAATCCAACGAAATTACACTAGTGACCTCACTATATGTTGAGTCACTAGAGCACACACGTGAGCGACCGCTTCCCGTTTAGTGTTTTTTTTTTTTGTTTTTTTTTGTTTAATTTAGTTGGAGAAAAATAATTTCTTTCAGCTTTATGTGTGAGTACTATCTAACTGTTCGTGCTTGTTTAGGAAGATATAGGTCTAAATACAAATTATTTCACATTTGATTGTTTTATTTTTCTGTCAGGATTTTATTTATAAGTTTAGCACATGCACAATATATATATATATATATATATATATATATATATATATATATATATATATATATATATATATATATATATACATATATATATATATATATATATATATATATATATATATATATATATATATATAGTATACATACATAGACATCAGCATTACACATTTAAAT
>NC_090733.1:5280775-5288275 GCF_036898095.1 Palaemon carinicauda | reverse complement strand
CAATGCCAACATGCGAGGTTACATACCGTAATTTAGCCAGATGTCATCGTGGATGCTCCCGCAAGAGATAAGAGAAACAGTGATCCCATATCGTGTCAACAGAAAACAAATGTGTCGGCTGGTAGGGAGTCACGCTTGACGGGTTGTATGTCATCCCAAATTATTTGTCGTATTATTGTCGTATTTTGTTGCGTTATGCGTCGTAAATCAACGTGAATATTTGCATTCGAAATGCGAATTCGTGTAAGACATATGTCTAAATGTGTACCCAGGCGAAGCTAAAGTGAAGTTGATCTTTCCTAGCTTATGGAAAAGCTGAAAAGCTATTTACGTATTCTTATATGTTGTAATGGATAAGGTAAGTGGCGGGTGGTGTCAGGAACATTACCTTTCCGTCCTTAGGTTAATAATGTTTATGAACAGTTTATTGATATTTATGAAGATAGTTTATGCCTTTTTCTATTTATCTTCTTTGGTGTCAAGAACTATTTTCCGAAAAAAGGAATTCAGATGTGTTGTATCGTCATAGAAGAGAAGAGAGGGATGGTGGTTCTAAAGTAAAGATCAATATTCTCGGTTCCTCTCAAAAAGAGATTTTCGATGGCTGGTTATTATGTTATTTTTTATTTTCTGGTTTGAAGTAAATCAAGTAAGCCTATAGTGTAAAGTAATCGTCGATTTATTAAATCTATCATCTATTGTGAAAAAAAAAATATTGCAGTTTTCATTTTAAATGCATTAATGTAATCTTATCAAGTTGAAATATTTTCCAATAGATCTATTAGAAATTATGGAAAGGCATTCGTAAATTTATTTGATAATTATGACGTTTTTATGCTGAAATTTTTCATAATTATTTTCACCAAGTAAAAATTGATATATTTTCGATGGTTAGGAATTATATTCCTTTTATTTTAGTTTGAAGTAAATCAGTCAAGGGTATAGGTTGTTAAATCCGTTTTTGTATGATAACTATTTTTTTTTTCCAAAGGGTATGTTTCAAAGTCCGAAATTATGGAAGAAATTAACCAAGTTTTGCAGGCAAATCTAGATCAATTCGCGCAAATTAGAATTGCTAGTTTTGGTTTTATAAAACTTTTCCTTTTTTATTCAATTCTCTGTGTATGTGAAGTGACACTCCATTGTGATTGATAAGATTTAGTTCATGTTTGATATGTTTGATCCATAATTAAAATGAAATAAATTCTCAGAAATTTCAAAAGTCGTTCAATTCCCGTAGGTGTTTGATTTAAAATTATCACAAAAGTTATATTTCTACCGTTTTATAATCAATGTTTGCTACTTATTCCGTGTCCTTTTTATTTCTCTAGTTGTCCATTAGATTAAGTAAAAAGCTTGTACAAACTCTAAGATGATTTGATTTATGGAATTTACGTCATATGACCCAGTTCTGGGGTCGAGGATGCCAAAAAAAAAAAAAAAAAAAAAAAAAAAAAAAAAAAACATGGCAAGTAGCAGCTTTTCAGAAATCCTCGCAATTGAACCTTGAAATGATTTTAAAAGGTTGGACTGTGAAATGAGAGAGAGAGAGATTAAACGAGAACGGTATTAATGAGTTAAAACGGGGTGGTGCCATAGACGCCTTAGTATGCCTCCTGTGTATCATGCGAGGGGTACTGATGGCACCAACCCCCTATGGAGGAAGGAATAGTAAAGAACAGGTCTATTCGAAGTTTATTCAACCATATATGAGGCATTCAACGAAACGTCAGCAACTTTTGTCTATAAGCCGCCACCTTGCATGACTTCGGAAAATAGTTGACAGAAAAAAAAAACTATCGTTCTCAAAACTAAATCCCCATACAATCGGGCAGTTTTAAGCCAGGAGAGTTCTTATTCTGTCATCAGTCCGTTGTAGTTGTTTTGTGTTAGCTTTTGTATATCTGAGGGTGCAAAAAAGGATTAAGAGAGGTCAATTGTTTTGCCACGAAAAGGTGAAAGAGGAAAAAAGAGAAATTCCTTTCTTTTCCTACTGGGTTCGCTCACCTGCCTTTAACTATTATGAAAATCCGATTGTACCTTATGATATTTTTCTCTTATTTTGTTTTTGAAGGCGTTTGATATCTGCAACAATATTCAGTATAATTCTTTCTCAATAAATACTTTAATATATTTTACTTTCAGATTCTTAAGAGATGAATCTTTTGGTGCAACTGAATGCTTACATTCAGCAGATAATAAAGATTTGAAGCTCTTAAATGTTCAAGGTGGGAGGAAGCTTAAAAGTGTACTATTTTTGCGAGAAAAAGTTATCCGACAGAAACAGAATACTATTTTTTTTTTTTATTCGAATATTCAGTAATTTTTCTCATTGTCATTTTGTTAATGATACTGACCTGTAATAAAATAACAACCCCTTCGTGTTAATTGATATCTTTGTTAATATGATGTTATATACCACCAAAAACGATCTTTTGAATTGCCAAATTATGGTTTACAAGGTTTCAATTTTATATCAAAAGTCTTCTATGACTTTGTGAATTGGCTCGTTACTAACCATGGGATGTTTATCTTGTCGTTTTGTGCAACGCATAGTTTATCTTTTTAACAAAATCAGTACTAATTTCATGAAAAGGTTAAAAAGGCATTGTTACTTATCACAAAATGTTTGCATATGTTTTTCTTGTATACGCATCTTAGTGATAATTTGATAATTTTAGTGGAACTACTCGTACATGATATGTCTTTTCTATCCAAATTATTAACAATATACCAAATAATGAATTTGCTGTTTTGACGAGTATGTTGTTAATCTAAATGTGGCAAACAACCCCTCACCCCACAAAAAGAGTAAGATCAGAAAACTATAAAAACATATCAAGTCTTATAAAAAATAGAATTGAGCAATATCCTCTTTCCTTTAACAAGGAACCCTTGACCAAAAACCATTTCTCTCTCTCTCTCTCTCTCTCTCTCTCTCTCTCTCTCTCTCTCTCTCTCTCTCTCTCTCTCTCTCTCTCTCTCCTGAATAAAAATTCTATTCTATTTCGGATTTCGGATAAATCCAAAAGGAATTCTGGAGGAGTCGCTGCGATCGTCGTCCATTTTCAATGAAGCGTCAACAAAGAAATCTCGATTTGAATATTCTGAAACTTTATAGAATTTTACGTAATAGTCTCTTGTAGACTTCAGCTAACATAACCTAAGGAAGTTAAGAGAAGACGAACATAGGCATAAAAAAAGCATCATGTGCACACACACAAATGCGCACAGGGACAGGTATTGTGGTTTCGAGGGAAATAAAGATAAAATAAAAACTGAAGATATCCTTCGAATTTTTGCCAAGTGTAGCAGTGTGTATTACCCAGCTTGGACAGTTCCGAAGATTACGAAAAAAAAAAATAATAGAACGATCATCAGCCAAAGAGTTTTAAATATTGTAATAAAAATGTGTGTGTATATATATATATATATATATATATATATATATATATATATATATATATATATATATATATATATATATATATATATATAAGAAATGTAGCCGTTATAGTCCTCTGCAGGAGAAAGGACTTAGAGATGTCAATTCATGTCTGGGATTTGGCCAGGTTTCATCACTACGATGTCCAACAAGGTCTATTCTATAGACCTTGATGTCCAGTGCGGATTGGTGATAGTGGGAGATTTTCGTCCGATTGCTCATAGCACACCCTTTCGCTAAATCTCGTCATTTTCTTTTCTTTTCCAAATAATCACAAATAACCTTTAATATCAACTTCGCTTTGCCACGGTTGACAGACCCAATGGAAAATTCCTTTTATGATAAATATTTTTGCCTGGCTAAGGATTCGAATTTTTGCAACGACGGAAATGAGAGTAAACTTTAGACTTTAGCCCACTTGGCTGTTAATAGATCTTGACTCTGGTGAATTTAATCATCTCCAGTCGAGGATTTGAACTTAAGAATCGAAATAGCTTCAATTCCACCACTACATGTATGCGGACACACACTTGTATATATATATATATATATATATATATATATATATATATATATATATATATATATATATATATATATATATATATATGTAAATTATATAGCGTTGCTAATCGTCCAGTAATCGAGAAACAATACCTGTGAGCCAATTCTGCTCGAAACTACCGTTCATAAAGTCCATACGGCCGATATAAAAGTCGTGATGAGAGCAAAGTTGCCGCTAAAGAGTGTGTGTGTTCATATTTTTGTGTATGTGTTTACACGAGTCATATGTACATGTGTGTGAAGGGTTAGCTTACCGGAATCGAAATGCAAGTATTGAAGCATAAAAAATATTTTAAAAATCCGGAGCTCCTCTGCTGTTTTGGAACCAGATTTTAAATGTCAGATGTTTTATTGAAATGTTCAACTTCGGTGGACTGTGTTTGATTTCAGGTCAGTAATCGAACAGCTACATAATCATTCAGTAACCGCAGCTTTAACCGGTGCGAGCAGTGTGGCATTTACTTGTCATTTTCTCTTTTTATGGAAACCCGATGAAATGTTGGATCATAGATAATTTTATTTCTTTTTCGGGAAGTTTTTTTCAATGTATTTTAGTCATTGAAAGAGCCTGTCTCTTTATATTCATTTTTTTCTTTTATACATTTTCGTCTCATCGATTTCGCTTTTAGAATGTCAATCTATACAAAATAACTTGCTGATCATTTTAGAAAAACTATATATATTTGCCTTTATTTTACTGTTCTTAAAATCTTGTTTGTAAATGATTAATTCCATAGTAACACACATTTAAATATTATTGGCCATTATTCTCCGCGAGATAAGGTTGGGATTACAGAAATCCTTCATGTTTTCATCGGCTATCAATGCAAGACACTTAACTCCTGTTTCCCGAGATCATTGATAAATTTCCATTACTTTATCCAAAAGCTTCATATAAAACTTGTAAAACGAATGAGTGTGCGTGTATACTTACGATTAAATCAGTAATACAAAAGTAAAATTTCTACTCAAAATACTCAATGATTCATACATTACATCTCCCCCACATAACAGATTGGTTATTTGAGAACAAATGACAAATTATTCTTGTTTATAGCTGAAAAAAACTCTTTCTGAGTGGGGACACCTCAGTGTGTTGAAATGGTTTGTGTATCGCAATGATCAGCAAAATTGAACTAGTCAGGGCAACCCATACTAGGTTGCTTTGCTGTGAGCGGTCAGAATAACGTCTCCCTGTATCACCAATCCGCAGTTGGCCAGCGTGTTGATCAATCCTGACCAAACCTCAGACATGAATAAGGACATGCCTGACACATTTGTCCTGCAGTTGGACTAGAAACAACTGCATTTGTTATTTTTGTTGTACTGTAGTTGTATAACTTAAAATACGAGCCCTGTCAGGCTTCATTATTATCCGGTTGTGATACCATTATGAATGAATCAGCATTTTGACATACGACTTTCTAAAACTGCTCACCTACCCTTGTAGAGTGGACAGTGGCTTCGAAAGGTAGTATCAATTACACTATGAAGAGTAATCTTTCCTATATCTATTCATCCATTTATATATCTATCTTTTACTGTTTTTATATTTGTATCAATTTACCCTTACATCTGTTTATTTTCTTATGGACTTTTTTATTTCCCTTTATTTTTGTAGTTTATATACTGGTACATCTATTTGCATATTCATTTATTTGTTAATGATCAATTAGTCATTACTGTCAGTTGTGTGCGAATCTTTAAAACTTTAAAACACGAGAAATTTTCCCGTAACTCTAGAGAGAAATAAGAACTGCTGATAGGAATGGCGGACGATTTAGAAAAAAAAATCTAAATTCGAGTAGAATACGGGATAGCTAAATAAGAGGAAAGAAAGAGCCAAAAAAAAAAAAGTAAGAATGATTACAAACCCTCAACGCAGTTAACATCATCGTTTATATATACGAGAAATAAAAACTTTTAATTTTTTAATCTGAAACACAATACAAAGATGGTTTTTGAGGATATTTCCGGTATTACAATATGACATCGACTATTTTTAGACAATAAATTAATTAAGGCACAGTAAGACCTTACTGAGGTTAAATAGAGTTTACCTCTTGTTATGATGGTGGAAAATGTCATTACTCTGGCAAGAGTGATCCAGTTGAATTAATCTGATTAGTTTTTGTATTTAATATTTCCCTTTTCATACGTATTAGCACACATTAAATGAGTTTCTTTATGGAAGCAACACTTATTTTTGCATTAAACATTTACTGAAACATGGGCGGGGAACATATTCCAATGCCACTAAATAAAAGAAAAAAAGGATGTTATAGCTGTGAAGTTTATATTTATACACATGCAAATATGTATATACACACACACACACACATATATATATATATATATATATATATATATATATATATATATATACACACACACACACACACACACACACACACATATATATATATATATATATATATATATATATATATATATATATATATATATATATATATATATATATATATACATGAATCAGATTTTATTCAGTATTGAATCGGGAACAACAAAGACTTTTAAAATATGTGTTTTTATATCGCCACCAAAATGTGGAAATCGAATTAAATTCCGAATATGAAATGAGGTAAACCTTAGCCCGAGAATAGCAAGAAACAACTAGCATAAAAAAATAAATAAAAATGGCACACTAAAAAAAACACAAGAGAAGAACAATGACTATTTCATGCAGGTTGAAGCAGTGTTCGTCTCTTAACGTAAATAACACGAATTAGACTAGTTTTCCCAGCGGAAATGCTACATAACAGAAGAGCTTCAAGGAAAATGCGAAATAGAGCGCACACTAGAAAATGCTGCGATTACGGCCTTGCCTTCAGGATACGCTCCCGCCAACGAAAACAAAGAGATTCGTTTGCCAAAGGTGTGGAGTAAATTGAAAAGCCTATTGTGTTCAATAGCCGAATTAAGTTCTTTATTCCATGCTGTTTCCTTTCATCTTCTATGTTGTACATACATGGGTGTGTTTGCGCTTCATGGTGTGTGTGAATATATATATATATATATATATATATATATATATATACATACATCCATATATATGTATGTATATATACATACATATATATATATATATATATATATATATATATATATATATATATATATACACACACACACACACACACATATATATATATATATATATATATATATATATATATATATATATATATATATATATATATATATATATATATGTATATATCTTACACACACACACACACACACATATATATATATATATATATATATATATATATATATATATATATATATATATATATATAAATATATATATATCTTCTTCGTCTACATCTTTTTACACTTCTATGTGGGGTCGATGTTTCTGGTCAGCTTTCTCCATCTACCTCTGTCCCACACCTCATCACCGGTTAGTCCCTTTGATCGAAGGTCATCCTTGATACAGTCCATCCACCTTCGCTTTGGTCTCCCCC